>NW_011494748.1:3419738-3421128 GCF_000754665.1 Bison bison bison | reverse complement strand
AGTAAAGAAATGCTCAAAATTCTCCAAGCCAGACTTCAACAATACGTGAACCATGAACTTCCAGATGATAAAGCTGGATTTAGAAAAGACAGAGGAACCAGAGATCAAATTGCCAACCAGATCAAATTGGAAGGACTAATGCTGAAACTGAAACTCCAATACTTTGGCCACTGATGCAGAGAACTGACTCATTTGAAAAGACCCTAATGCTGGGAAAGATTGAAGGTGGGAGGAGAAGGGGACAACAGAGGATGAGATTGTTAATGGCATTACTGACTCAATGGACATGAGTTTGAGTAAACTCTGGGAGTTGGTGATGGACAGGAAGGCCTGGCATGCTGCAGTCCATGGGGTCTCAAAGAGTCAGACAGGACTGAGCGACTGAACTGAACTGATTTAGATTTGGTACAAATTAATAAATGTTAATACATATTAATATCACAATATATTATACCCTTTTTTTCTTGTGTGTAGGATCATATGATTTCAAATATAATATAGTTGAGTGTTGAATTAATAACATACTTTTGTTCTATTAAGGTAACTAATCTTACTAGGTTAATTTAAAACCTTTTCTCAAAATAAATTTCATCCATTCTTTATTTTACAGTAAAACTTATGCTCTGATTCTATAACTTTCAGTAATCCCACACAAATAATTTTTACCATGCTTGTCTTATTTAATCTTACATAAACTCAATGTATTTAACTATATTCAGAGATATAAGAAAAATTATAGAATTCATGTATCGAAAATAAGAAACTGAAACTCATTTAGCATGCTTTGTAGTAAGTTTTGCTATATCAATTTGGGTCAGGTGAAGCTGGTAAACACATATACATATTTCTAATATCCAGTAGCCTAAATTTTTCATTGGTATATTCTGAAACCTTTTAGAAAATATAAATTAAGTTTGATTCCTATTGAGAACCATTAGAAAATAAATTTCAGATAAATTTAAAATGTATAATTTCAAAATGTAAGCAAATTATGCAGAATATTTTATAATCTGGAATCAGTAAAGGCTTTTATCAGCATGCTACTGTATTAAAAAAAAGATTTTCTAATGATAAAAATATAAAACTTTTCAAACTTTTGAATATATATAACTCTTACTCATGAATTCTTCTAATCATTTTTCATCTAGAAAAATAATTACACAACATGACAAACACACTTCTATGACATGGTTAAATTAAGTATTATTGTTAATGACAAAATCCTAAAAATGACTTACTGCTGCTTAACTGCTGCTAAGTCACTTCAGTTGTGTCCGACTCTGTGCGACCCCATAGATGGCAGCCCACCAGGCTCCCCTGTCCCTGGGATTCTCCAGGCAAGAACACTGGAGTGGGTTGCCATTTCCCTCTCCAATGCATGAAAGTGAAG
>NW_011494748.1:3418050-3419638 GCF_000754665.1 Bison bison bison | reverse complement strand
CCATTTCCCTCTCCAATGCATGAAAGTGAAAAGTGAAATAAGTTGTTCAGTTGTGTCCGACTCTTCAAGACCCCATGGACTGCAGCCTACCAGGTTCCTCTGTCCATGGGATTTTCCAGGCAAGAGTATTGGAGTGGGGTGCCATTGGTCACCATTAAAGATTTAAAAGTCTTTTAAAAGATAATTCTGTATATATTTTCAGTGGAATAACAGAAGACTTTTTCATTTTTTTATTTAACATAATTTATACATGAAATTATGCCTGCTTTCAAAGACCCTAGTAGCAAGTTGGCCATGAAGGATTAGGGAAAGCAATATTTTTGAACACTTAAATACACAACTTTTTAATATAAATAACAAAAATAATTTAATTGTAAAATCCTCTACATTATTTATACTCAATTAGCTTACTGATAATATATCCTAGCCACTAATGTGAAAATATGATGTCAAAAGATTGTTTCAAGATGGTGGAGTAGAAGAACAGGAACTTATCTCCTCAGGCAAAAGCACCCAAAACACAGCTATCTGTTGAACTATCCAACAGGAGGACACTGGATCCCAACAACAACAACAACAAAACAATACCCCACATCCAAAGACAAAGGAGGAGCTACAATGAGGTGGTAGGAGGATGCAATCATAATAAAATCAAATCCCATATACTTTGGGTTGATGACCCAGAAACTGGAAAACATTGATACCAAAGAAGATCTCCCACTGTTGTAACCTGAGAGGTTACTCTGTCTGTGGGATTCTCCAAGCAAGAATACTGGAGTGGGTTGCCATGTGCTCCTTTATCTCTTATGTCTCCAGCATTGCAGGAGTTCTAGTTCTTTACCACTGGCACCACCTGAGAAACCTATCTAGGGCTGGATTGCCTTAGGCAAAAGAATTAACAAGGAGGGAGAGTAACCCTACCCATCAGCAAACAACTGGATTAAAGTTTTAGTGAGCACAACCTTGTCTATTATAGCAACACCCTATTTTTCCCACTACCAGTTCAGTTCAGTCGCTTAGTCCTATCCAGCTCTTTGGGACCCCATGAATCAGAGCACGCCAGGTCTCCCTGTCCATCACCAACACCCGGAGTTCACCCAAACTCATGTGCATTGATTGAGTCGATGATGCCATCCAGCCATCTCATCCTCTGTCGTTCCCTTCTCCTCCTGCCCCCAATCCCTCCCAGCATCAGGGTCTTTTCCAATGAGTCAACTCTTCACATGAGGTGGCCAGAGTGTTGGAATTTCAGCTTTAGCATCAGTCCTTCCAAAGAACACCCAGGACTGCTCTCCTTGAAGATGGACTGATTGGATCTCCTTGTAGTGCAAGGGACTCTCAAGAGTCTTCTCCAACACCACAGTTCAAAAGCATCAATTCTTCAGCACTCAGCTTTCTTCACAGTCCAACTCTCACATCCATACATGACCACTGCAAAAACCTAGCCTTGACTAGACGGAACTTTGTTGGCAAAGTAATGTCTCTGCTTTTGAACATGCTGTCTAGGTTGGTCATAACTTTCCTTCCAAGGAGTAAGCATCTTTTAATTTCATGGCTGCAATCACCATCTGCAGTGATTTTGGAGCCT
>NW_011494748.1:3388468-3417950 GCF_000754665.1 Bison bison bison | reverse complement strand
TGCCATGATTTTAGTTTTCTGAACATTGAGCTTTAAGCCAACTTTTTCACTCTCCTCTTTCACTTTCATCAAGAGGTTTTTTAGTTCCTCTTCACTTTCTGCCATAAGGGTGGTGTCATCTGCATATCTGAGGTTATTGATATTTCTCCTGGCAATCTTGATTCCAGCTTGTGCTTCTTCCAGCCCAGCGTTTCTCATGATGTACTCTGCATATAAGTTAAATAAGCGGGGTGACAATATACAGCCTTGATGTACTCCTTTTCCTATTTGGAACCAGTCTGTTGTTCCATATCCAGTTCTAACTGTTGCTTCCTGACCAGCATACAGGTTTTTCAAGAGGCAGGTCAGGTGACCTGGTATAACAATCTCTTTCAGAACTTTCCACAGTTTATTGTGATCCACACTTTCAAAGGCTTTGGCATAGTCAATAAAGCATAAATAGATGTTATAAAACAGAAATAGATGTTTTTCTGGAACTCTCTTGCTTTTTTGATGATCCAGCGGATGTTGGCAATTTTATCTCTGGTTCCTCTGCCTTTTCTGAAACCAGCTTGAACATCTGGAAGTTCATGGTTCATGTATTACTGAAGCCTGGCTTGGAGAATTTTGAGCATTACTTTACCAGCGTGTGAGATGAGTGTAATTTTGCGGTAGTCTGAGCATTCTTTGGCATTGCCTTTCTTTGAGATTGGAATGAAAACTGACCTTTTCCTGTCCTGTGGCCACTGCTGAGTTTTCCAAATTTGCAGGCCTATTGAGTGCAGCACTTTCACAGCATCATCTTTCAGGATTTGAAATAGCTCCACTGGAATTCCATTTCCTCCACTAGCTTTGTTCATAGTGCTGCTTTCTAAGGCCCACTTGACTTCACATTTCAGGATGTCTGGCTCTAGGTGAGTGATCACACCATTGTGATTATCTGGGTCGTGAAGATCTTTTTTGTACAGTTTTTCTGTGTATTCTTGCCACCGCTTCTTAATATCTTCTGCTTCTGTTAGGTCCCTACCATTTCTGTCCTTTAACAAGCCCATCTTTGCATGAAATATTCCCTTTTTATCTCTAATTTTCTTGAAGAGATCTCTAGTCTTTCCCATTATGTAGATTTCCTCTACATCTTTGCATTGATTGCTGAGGAAGGCTTTCTTATCTCTCCTTGCTATTCTTTGGAACTCTGCATTCAGATGCTTATATCTTTCCTTTTCTCCTTTGCTTTTCACTTCTCTTCTTTTCACAGCTATTTGTAAAGCTTCCTCAGACAGCCATTTTGCTTTTTTGCATTTCTTTTCCATGGGGATAGTCTTGATCCCTGTCTCCTGTACAATGTCACGAACCTGTGTCCATAGTTCATCAGGCACTCTGTCTATCAGATCTAGTCCCTTAAATTTATTTCTCACTTCCACTGTATAATCATAAGGGATTTGATTTATGTCATACCTGAATGGTCTAGTGGTTTCCCCCACTTTCTTCAATTTAAGTCTGAATCTGGCAATAAAGACTTTATGATCTGAGCCACAGTTAGCTCCCAGTCTTGTTTTTGCTGACTGTATAGAGCTTCTCCACTGCCAGTCTCTCTCAACTGACTAGAAAAGGGCAGTTTTCATTCCAATCCCAAAGAAGGGCGATGCCAAAGAATGTCCAAACTACTGCAAAATTGGACTCATCTCACATGCTAGCAAAGTAATGCTCAAAATTTTCCAAGTCAGACTTCAACAATTCCTGAAGCCTGAACTTCCAGATGTTCAAGCTGGATTAGAAAAAGCAGAGGAACCAGAGATCATATTGCCATTATCTGTTGGATCATCAAAAAAGCAAGAGAGTTCCAGAAAAACATCTAGTTTTGCTTTATTGACTACACCAAAGCCTTTGATGGTGTGGATCACAACAAAGTGAGTAAAATTCTTCAAGAGATGGGAATACTGGACCACCTTACCAGCCTCCTGAGAAATCTGAATGCAGGTCAAGAAGCAACAGTTAGAACCTGATTTGGAAAAACAGACTGGTTCCAATTTGGGAAAGGAGTATGTCAAGGCTGTAAACAACCCTGGTCTATTTAACTTATGTGCAGAGTACATCATGAGAAACTCTGGGCTGGATGAAGCACAAGCTAGAATCAAGATTGCTGGGAGAAATATCAACAACCTCAGATATACAGATGACACCACCTTATGGTAGAAAGTGAAGAAGATCTAAAGAGCCTCATGATGAAAGTAAAAGAGGAGAGTGAAAAAGTTGGCTTAAAGCTCAACATTCAAAAAACTAAGATCATGGCATCTGGTCCCATCACTTCATGGCAAATAGACGGGGAAACAGTGGGAACAGTGAGAGATTTTATTTTCTTGGACTCCAAAATCACAGCAGATGGTGACTGCAGCCATGAAATTAAAAGATGCTTGTTTTTTGGAAGAAAAATTATGACCAACCTAGACAGCATATTAAAAAGCAGAGACATTACTTTGCCAACAAAGGTACATCTAGTTAAGGCTATGGTTTTTCCGGTAGTCATGTATGGATGTGGGAGCTGTACTACAAAGAAAGCTTAGAGCCAAAGGATTGATGCTTTTGAACTGTGGCTTTGGAGAAGACTCTTGAGAGTCCCTTGGACTGCAAGTAGATCCAACCAGTCCATCCTAAAGGAAACATTGATTTGAAGGGCTGATGCTGAAGCTGAAACTCCAATACTTTGGCCACCTGATGTGAAGAACTGACTCATTGGCTAAGATGCTAATGCTGAGAAAGATTGAAGGAGGGAGGAGAAGGGGACACCAGAGGATGAGATGGTTGGATGGCTTCACCGACTCAATGGACATGGTTTTCAGTAGGCTCTGAGAGTTGGAGATGGACAGGGAAGCCTGGTATGCTTCAATCCATGGGGTCACAGGGTCGGACATGACTCAGCAACTGAATTGAACTGATTCCCTCCCATCAGGAAGCATACACAAGCCTATTAGCCTCATCCATTAGAGGACAGAGAAGAATCAAGAAGAATTACAATCCCACAGCTCCTAGAGTGAAAATCACATCATAGAAAGTTAATCAAAATGAAAAGGCAGAGGGTTATATTCCAGATAAATGGAGAAGATAAAATCCCAGAAAAGCAACTAAAAGAAGTGAAGATAGGAAACCTTCCAGAAAAAGAATTCAGATAGTGAAGAGGATCCAGGATCTTAAAAAAAGAAAGAAGATGCAGGTAATGTTTACCAAAGACCTACAACTAAAAAACAGACATGAACAATACATTTGAAGGAGTCAATAGCAAAGTAACTGAGAAAGAAAAGTTGATCAGTTCAGTTCAGTTCAGTTCAGTTCAGTCGCTCAGTCATGTCTGACTCTTTGCTACCCCATGAATTGCAGCATGCCAGGCCTCCCTGTCCATCACCAACTCCCGGAGTTCACTCAAACTCATGTCCATCGAGTCAGTGATGCCATCCAGCCATCTCATCTTCTGTCGACCCCTTTTCCTCCTGCCCCCAATCCCTCCCAGCATCAGAGTCTTTTCCAATGAGTCAACTCTTCGCATGAGGTGGCCAAAGTACTGGAGTTTCAGCTTTAGCATCAGTCCTTCCAATGAACACCCAGGACTGATCTCCTTTAGAATGGACTGGTTGGATCTCCTTGCAGTCCAAGGGACTCTCAACAGTCTTCACCAACACCACAGTTTAAAAGCATTAATTCTTCAGCGCTCAGCTTTCTTCACAATCTGGTCTCATCACTTCATGGGAAATAGATGGAGAAACAGTGGAAACAGTGGCTGACTTTATTTTTCTGGCTTCCAAAATCACTGCAGATGGTGACTGCAGCCATGGAATTAAAAGATGCTTACTCCTTAGAAGGAAAGTTATGACAAAGCTAGACAGTGTATTAAAAAGCAGAGACATTACTTTGTCAACAAAGGTCTGTCTAGTCAAGGCTATGGTTTTGCTAATGGTCATGTATGGATGTGAGAGTTGGGATATAAAGAAAGCTGAGCACTGAAGAATTGACACTTTTTTTTTTTTTGATGTTTCAAAAATTATTTTTATTGTTACATTTCAAAGAGGATATAGGAAGAAAAGAGCCAGTTATCCAATAACTGCTACACCTTTCAGAGGGAGGCAACCGGAACTCCAGTCCTAGTTCAAAGCCGCACACACCAGAGCCCAAACAGCTGCCTCTCAACCTGACTGGAGGTGCCGACAAATATGTGTATGTCATCAATCCAGGGAGGCTTGGGTTTAAAAGAAACTTTCTTCATCCAAGTGTCCAAGTCCTTAGGGTTTATCCTTAAAGATACTAGAAGATGAGAAAGATCACACGCCAAGACCATGTTTAGTCATTAGACTAGTGAGCAGCCAGTCTGTTCTAGGATGCATTGCATCAGACATCACAGTACATAAAGAAAATCTGTTTTTTGTAAAGGGCCACTGTGCATTTTCAGATCTAATTTACCATAAAGTGCAGCCACAGGCCAACCAGATGTCTAGATAATACAGTCAGTGCAAAAATTCAAATAGGTAAGTTAGCGCTTTGATGAGGCTCAGTTCAGTTCAGTCGCTCAGTCGTGTCCGACTCTTTGTGACCCCACGTTGAACTGTGGTGTTGGAGAAAACTCTTGAGAGTCCCTTGGACTGCAAGGAGATCCAACCAGTCCGTCCTAAAAGAGATCAATCCTGGGTGTTCATTGGAAGGACTGATGTTGAAGCTGAAACTCCAATACTTTGGCCACCTGGTCGAAAAGCTGACTCATTGGAAAAGAGCCTGATTCTGGGAAAGATTGAGGGAAGGAAGAGAAGGGAATGACAGAGGATAAGATGGTTGGATGGCCTCACCGACTCAGTGGACATGGTTTGGGTGGACTCCAGGAGGTGGTAATGGAAAGGGAGGCGTGGTGTGCTGTGGTTCATGGGGTCGAGAAGAGTCAGCCACAACTGAGCGACTCAACTGATCTAAACTGAACTGAAAAGCAACAAGAGAAAAACAACAAATAATGTACAAAGGAACTAGCCCCAAAGGAATGGGTTGATATATTTCAAGTGATGAAAGAGAAGAGCCTATAACGTAGACTACTCTTCCCACCAAATCTGTCATTAAGATTTGATGAGACATCGAATGCTTTACAGACAAGCAAAAGTTAATAGAATTCGACATCACCAAACCAGAATTACATGCTAAATAAATGCTAAAGGAACTTCTTTAGGCAGGAAACACAAGAGAAGGAAAAGACATACAGAAGAGAAACTGAAAACAATTAATAAAATGATAATAGGATCATACTTAAATATAATGTATTAAATGCACCAACCGAAAGACATAGACTGGCTAAGTAGATGAAAATATGTGCACATATGCACTTTCCATTTACCACATCACTCTACTTAACCCCCCACATTGTTTGTCAGTATTTTATATTGTTATGTTAATCATGTTTCCATATGGCTTGCAATTATACTTTACCTTTCATTTTTAATCTCATCATGAAAACTGATAAATGTCTTTTGTGATTATGTAGCTATTTTCTTTAAACCACTGGTCAACAGAAAAATAATATAATTCTCTATCAGTAAAACTACCATTTTTAGAAATGGTAGAAAAGCCTATAATCACTTATTAAAATGCAGATGCACATTAGAATTATCTTGGCATTTTTTGAAAAATGCAAATGCCCAGGTATTGCTTTTTTTCCCTCCAAAACTCCAGATGTGATTCTAATGAGCAGCCATGTTTAAAAACCACTGGGCTATACGATGATCCTTTGGTTTGTATCAAGTTTTCTATTTCCTATTCAGTACTCCCATTTCATTTAGTTTATGTTTTCCAATTTCTTCTTCTCTTTTTTGTTGTTGTTCTTTCTCAAGCTTTTATCAAGTGTAGTAGAAAGCATTTTGCATACTATATATATACATAGTATGCATGATATAATATATACATTTTAGAAAACATGAATTTTGCCTACTTAAAATTTTTATGACATTTTGGTTTCTTTTGTTTGATTAAGTATGAATAGAATGCTAGAATTTTAATTTATATTCACAGAAAACTTTGATATAGTTTCATTTATTCTGGCATCTAGTATTACTGCTAAAAGGCTAGAAAATTTACTGTCTTTCTGAGTACAAAAAATTGAATGAGGCTTGAAATTTCTAATCCAATTCTGAGAATATAAAGAAATACTATGTTTTAAAAAGCATAGAGAAATTTAACATGTGATACAGTATTATCTGCCCTGGTGGCTCATCTAGTAAAGAACTGCCTGCAGTGCAGGAGACCTGGTTTTGATCCTGTGTTGGGAAGATCCCCTGGAGAAGAAAAGGGCTACGCACTGCAATATTCTGACCTGGAGAATTCCATGGACTCTATAGTCCATGGAGTAGCAAAGAGTCAGACAAGACTAAGCGAATTGCACTTTCAATTTTTTCACAGTATCATTAACTGAAGCATAGATTATGCCCAAATTTCATACAAAAATATGATGTCACTATTCCATTTAAAAGGCAAAACCAATACAATATTGTAAAGCTAAAAAACAAAATAAAATTTTTTTAAAAAATTCAGAAATTATAAAAAATACCAACAAAAAAATAAAATAAAATATATTTTAAAAGTGCAGTGGTTTCTCAGAAAGTTAAGTACAATTCTTATGTAACTCAGCCGGAGAAGGGAATGGCGACCCACTCCAGTACTCTTGCCTGGAAAATCCCATGGACGGAGGAGTCTGGTGGGTTGCAGTCCATGGGGTCACTAAGAGTCGGACACGACTGAGCGATTTCACTTTCACTTTTCACTTTTCACTTTCATGCACTGGGGAAGGAAATGGCAACCCACTCCAGTGTTCTTGCCTGGAGAATCCCGGGGATGGGGGAGCCTGGTGGGCCTCCATCTATGGGGTCGCACAGAGTCGGACACTACTGAAGTGACTTAGCAGCAGCAGCATGTAACTTAGCAAATCCACTTCTGGATATGTATCCAAAATATTTGAAACAGATACTCTCATACCAATGTTTAAAGCAGAAAATTTCCAATAGTCAAAAAGCGCAATCAGCTTAAATGCCCGTCAGCAGGCTCATAGATAAACAGAATACTGTTTATACATATAAGGAATATTATTCAGATTTTAAAATGGAATGAAATTCTGAAACATGCTACAAAACTAATGACTCTTGAAACTATTAGGCTAAATGAAATAGATCAGGCACAAAAGTTTTAAAATTATATAATTCTACTTATAAGACACACATAGACTAGGCAAATTCATAGAGACAGAAAGTGGAAGAGTAATTACCAGCAACTGAGGAGCAGAGATAATGTGTAGTTATCATTCAATGAGCAGAGAATTTCATTTTGGATTGATGAATAAGCTCTGGAGATAGATGATGATGGCTGCAGAACACCAGGGGTGCATTTAGTCCCACTGAATTATACACTTAAAAGTGGTTAAAATAGAAAATTCATGTATATTACCATAAAAAAACTTCAAAAGTATATTATTTTACTTTAATCTTTTATCTTTAAAAGGGATTTTTAGTTAAATTTATTTTAACTCTGATTAATTTGCAAAATCATGGTAAATAGACATACACAAATATATATATATATACATATACATATACATATATATTTTTCTTTACATACACTGGCTAGATTTATTTTCAGTTGGATGAATGATTCTGGAAGTGTTTTACCCGAGGCAATTGCATGGACTATGTACCTTTAACATTTGTTTAGCCTATAATAAATGTTGTGCAAATCAATCTTCTTGAAATGATATTATGAACAGTAATGCTCTTTTTTAAAATGATTTTTCTTTCTAATTTGGCCAGAATCCAAGGGAAAAATAGTTCTAAGTTACCAGTCTGGAAAAATAAAAATCAAACAGCAAAAACTACAGTCTAGGATGATTTTAATTCATGCAGGGATAAATTTTTTCATTACTCTAGTTTTGTTCATTCTTTACTAAATATAAGCTTTCTTAGTTTTCAGTGGTCTACTGGTTTGAATGCAAAAGACTTTCTTCTTCCATTCTATTTCACGTTTGTGAAATCACAGTAGGCTGAAAATTAACTCTGAGGAATTATGTACTTCCTTTTTCTTTTCCCCTGTGGTTAAGTTTTTACTACACTTGTTTAGCATTTGGCTTTTTGCTAAAAATATTTTATATATTAAAATGAGCATAATTTATAGCTCTCTTTTTGTGACTTTTATACCCTTAATATTTAAAGCATCATGTCTAGATAATTTCCTTAACTGTGTATTTTCTGTTTGCAACAATGATAAATTATCTTATAATCTATTAATAAAAATGGAGAAGCGAGGACAGTATTTATTGTTATTATTATTATTATTACAGTCTTCTTAGGTATTCTGTTGGATTAGCTGAAGGGAAAGGTATAAATACTAACACACATGTACTGTGGTTGACCCTGAGCATGATTTCTGAGAACATCTTGCTAGCAACCATTTAAAAATAGCTCTTCATGCTACTGTCACAGACCCAGATCTAAATCTAGCCTAATGAAGATTGGACACTGAGTCATAGATATACATCCTCATAGGGGTTAGAAACCAACAATAATGCAATTGCTACATTAAAAGATACAAAGTTTGTAAAATCTTATTTATTCTGCCACAGAATAATATTCACATTCTTGTTATAACAAAATTAGGAAAAAAAAAATTCCTCTCACAATTCTAAAGCATCATAGTTGACAAATTGTGGTCTAGTAGAACATATCATGGGTCCCCACAAAGAAGTTGTAGGCATTTGAGGCCAGAGTCCTTGAGGCTATCGTGATGCCTAGTCAGGGGGAAAAAGACCAAACACAAAAACCTTCTAGATATAGTATGCAAATGAGGCAAGATAGCAACGTTGGACCTAAAATACAGAGATATGTGTGTAATGAAGAAGGAATATTCACTGAAACCAGATCTTAGAATCATATTTTCCAAATAGTAAATAATAAGCAGCAAATTACATAGGAGTGGACACTTGAAGGATTAAATTGAGATTATAGAGGCCCAACCCAAAGGTATGTAGAAATGTTCATCTAAAAGTAAAGAAAAATCCATGTCAATTCAAGATGAGCAACTAAAACTATGATGATGAAGCTTCATAAAGATATGTTAAGAAATATATGTAAATAAACTGAGTTCTAAATCAATAGAGAGAATAATATGAATATAAATCAGATGAGTTCAAAATAAGCTAAAAGAAATTAAGAAAATATTGAAGATATAAGAGAATTTTGATCAATCAAAAAGTCTAAAGCTTAAAAAGTAAAATGGATAAAGATAAAATGTGTAAAAGACAGATTAATAGAAAATGAAATTATGTCATAAAGATTAAAATGGATACAAAAGTGAATAGACATCATGACAAATAAAGAAATAAGACATAGATAACAATGATAAAAAGATCAACTGATTAATACATGGTAAATTAAAAAGGACAATTTGGGAAAAAAAATATAGAATTCATGTAAAAAAGGAATAAGGGAAAGCAACTGAAAAGAAAAAATATATATATCTTTTATTATATATATTTATAAATATATATTATAAAATATAATATATATATATGTGTGTGTGTGTCTGTGTATATTAGTACATTTTTTCTGAAAGGGAAGAGGAGAGGGAGAAAAAAGGAGAGGGAGGCCAGGGAGGGGGATAATAGACCATTCATATTAATAGAACATACTGTGTACAAGGGGCTTCCCTGGTGGCTCAGATGGTAAAGCGTCTGTCTGCAATCCAGGAGACCAAGGATTGACCCCTGGGTCAGAAAGATCACCTCAGAAAAGGGAATGGCTATCCACTGCAGTATTCCTGTCTGGAGAATTACATGGACAGGGGAATCTGGAGGCAGGCTACAGTCCATGGGGGTCACAGAGTTGGACATGACTGAGTGACTACCACACACTGTGTACAGGAATAGAGTCCTAAGCACAACTTAAGCTTCTGAAATTTTATATATTGATCCAGGCAAACATCTTGGTATCTTATAAAGAAAAGAAAATCCCTATAATGACACTTCATCTCAAAACATAATGGGGTAACATATTTAAAGTAGTCAAGGAATGGAAATATGAGCTTCGGCCAAACTTACTTTAAGTATAAAATCAGAGACCAATAGCTCTTAAATTATTAACATGTCAGAACTAAATGATTGTTCTTTTGAGTGCTTCTTGAGCAATCCTCTAGGAATGAACTTCAGACGTTCAAGGAAAAAAGTTAGAACAAACTTCAACAAAATGTCTGGCAGGATCATTGAATTGTATGTAAACTAAATTACATGGATACAAATGGTAGGATTTTTGAATTTTTAAATACAAATTTTACTTACCAATTTTACTTCAGTAAAGCTATAAAATGGCTACTAATTGCCTCTTAAGTATTAGTTTGGGAGTAAAATATTACTTTAAAATAAATGGAGAGAGACTGTGAGTGGGGAATAAATTACTAACAGGTTCAAATATTGCACAAAATGCAGATATATGAAAATTCAAAAGAAATATCTATAAGGATAATTAATAGAATTATAATTTTGAAAAAACTGTAAGTACAAATAGATATAATGAGAACCAAAAAGAAGGAAAGTTAATTCGAGCTAACAAATTGGTCTTATTAATAAATATGAATGATCTTTTCTTAAAAATTAAGAGAAAAATACTTATAGCTTGCAAACAAAGCAAAATCTAACTTCACCTTATATTGCATATTACATACTGAAACAAACATATAATGAAAAAAAATCACAAAATCTAGAATAGTAAAGAAATAAAAGGCTCTGAAAGGATATTCATAAAATTAAAATTAAAAAGAGTAATGATCTTGACATAGGGTAAAATGCAACTCTTTCAAAAAAAATAAATAAAACAAAGAAAGACACTTTATAATGATAAAAAACTGCAAGTCAGAATGAGAACATACCAATACATTTCACATAACAGAAGTTACCAGACCCATTCAGTTCAGTCACTCAGCTGTGTCTGACACTTTGAGACCCCATAGACTGCAGAACACCAGGCTTCCCTGTCCATCACCAATCCCTGGAGCTTACTCAAACTCGTGCCCATCGAGTCGGTGATGTCATCCAACAATCATCCTCTGTTGTCCCCTTCTCCTGCCTTCAGTCTTTCCCAGTGTCAGGGTCTTTCCCAAGGAGTTAGTTCTTCATACCAGGAGGCCAAAGTATTGGAGTTTTAGCTTCACCATAAATCTTTCCAGTGAATATTCAGGACTGCTTTCCTTTGGAATGGGCTAGTTTGATCTCCTTGAAGTCCAAAGGACTCTCAAGAGTCTTCTCCAACACCACAGTTCAAAAGCATCAATCCTTCAGTGCTCAGCTTTCTTTATTGTCCAACTCTCACATCTGCACATGACTACTGGAAAAGCCATAGCTTTGACTAGATAGACGTTTGTCAGCAAAGTAACATCTCTGCTTTTCAATATACTGCATAGGTTTGTCATACCCTTTCTTCCAAGGAGCAGTTCAGTTCAGTTCAGTCGCTCAGTCATATCCAATTCTTTGCAACCCCATTAACCGCAGCACACCAGGCCTCCCTATCCATCACCAACTCCCAAAGTTTACCCAAACTCATGTCCATTGAGTTGGTGATGTCATCCAACCATCTCATCCTCTGTCGGTCCCCTTCTCCTCCCGCCTTCAATCTTTCCCAGCATCAGGGTCTTTTCAAAAATGTCAGCTCTTCACATCAGGTGGCCAAAGTACTGGAGTTTCAGCTTTAGCATCATTCCTTCCAAAGAAATCCCAGGGCTGATCTCCTTCAGAATGGACTGGTTGGATCTCCTTGCAGTCCAAGGGACTCTCAAGAGTCTTCTCTAATACCACAGTTCAAAAGCATCAATTCTTCAGCACTTAGCCTTCTTCACAGTCCAACTCTCACATCTATACATGACCACTAGAAAAACCATAGCCTTGACTAGAGGGACCTTTGTTGGCAAAGTAACGTATCTGCTTTTTAATATGCTGCCAAGGTTGGTCATAACTTTCCTTCCAAGGAGTAAGCGTCTTTAATTTCATGGCTGCAATCAACATCTGCAGTGATTTTGGAGCCCAAAAAAGTAGTCAGTCACTGTTTCCACTGTTTCCCCATCTATTTCCCATGAAGTGATGGGACCAGATGCCATGATTTTAGTTTTCTGAACATTGAGCTTTAAGCCAACTTTTTCACTCTCCTCTTTCACTTTCATCAAGAGGCTTTTTAGTTCCTCTTCACTTTCTACCATAAGGGTGGTGTCATCTGCATATCTGATGTTATTGATGTTTCTCCTGGCAATCTTGACTCTAGTTTGTGCTTCCTCCAGCCCAGCGTTTCTCATCATGTACTCTTCAAGGAGCAAGTATCTTGTAATTTCAAGGCTGCAGTCACCATGTGAAGTGATTTTGGAGCCCACGAAAATTAAGTCTTTCACTGTTTCCATTGTTTCCCCAACTATTTGCCATGAAGTGATGGGACCAGATACCATGATCTTAGTTTTTTGAATGTTGAGTTTTAAGTCAAGTTTTCACTCTCCTCTTTCACTTTCATCAAGGGGCTCTTTAGTTCTTCTTTGCTTTCTGCCATAAGTGTGGTGTCATTTGAGTATCTGAGGTTATTGATATTTCTCCTGGCAATCTGATGCTAGCCTGTGCTTCATCCAGCCCAGGATTTCACATGATGTACTCTGCATGTAAGTTATATAAACAGTGTGACAGTATATGGCAGCATTATTTATAATAGTTTAAAGCAAGAAATGGTAAATGGGTAAACAACTGGTAATGTGGTATATAGTCAGAAATGCTGAAACATAAATGAATCTCAAAGATAATTTAAATAAAACAGCTGGACACAAAAACTACACAGTGAATAATTCTACTTATATGAAAATTCTAGAGAAGGAAAATCTTCAGGAAATGAAAGCAGATTATTTGTCTAGGACAGGGAATGGGCAGGGTGGTTAACTACAAAGAGCAGAGCAAACTTTATGGTGTGATGGTGCAATGCATGTATGTGCTCTCAGTCGTGCTGGATTCTTTGTGACCCCATGGACTGTAACCTGCCAGGCTCTTCTGTCCATTGTATTCTCCAGACAGGATTACTGGAGTGGGTTGCCATTTCCTACTCCAGGGGATCTTTCCTATTCAGGGATCGAATCCACATCTCTTTTATCTCCTGCATTGGCAGGCAGCTTCTTTACCACTGGTGCCACCTGGGAAAATGATATATAATTAGAATGTAGTGATGGTTGTATAATTATAAACTTACTAAACATCATTAAAATATCCACTTAAAATGGGAGAACTTTATGATTCATAAAAGCTGTTAAAATATTTCTCTTAACAATTTAAATGTGATTTTTAGTATCTGTTTGATGATACTCATAATATATACTTTGCAGTCTTTGCTAACTTACATCATTCTGCTGGCTAAGCTAACAGAGCAGGTGGAGAATCCCAGTCATAGAGATGCAAAACCATAAATCTCCTGGGCGAAATTAAGTTTTTCCAAATATAAACTCCTCTCTCCTGACTGTTTTTCACACACATGGTTTGTGGCTCAGTTAAGGAACTGGGCTTCCCGTGTGGCTCAGATGATAAAGAACTCACCTGCAATTCAGGAGACCTTGGTTTGATCCCTGAATGGGAAAGATCACCTAGAGTAGAAATTGCAACCCACTCCAGTATTCTTGCCTGGAGAATTCCATGGATAAAGGAGCCTGGTGGGCTACAGTCCTTAGGATTGCAAAGTCAGACTGGCTGAGCAACTAACATTTTCACTTTCAGTTGAGAAACTGGGTAAAGCTTGTACTCAGGATTTTGATCCCATTCCCAACATTTTTTCAGCAAGCTTTGCTGATTCAGAACCATGTCCTCACAACCTGCTGCTGCTAAGTCACTTCAGTTGTGTCCGACTCTGTGTGACCCCATAGACGGCAGCCCACCAGGCTCCCCTGTTCCTGGAATTCTCCAGGCAAGAATACTGGTACCTCACAACCTAGATCTAACAATATTATGGGTTTATCTGCAAGGTCTGATGGAAGTGAGAGCAACTTCGGGTACAAAAAGGCACAAACTCAAAATGTTTGTGTGTCATAGCATCATTCCTTTAAGAGGAAATGCTCTACCACCTGCTTAAACACTTTCTAGTATTTTCAAGTAGTTTTACTTTTTTGTGAGTTTTTAACGTTTTGTATTCTTGGGGATAGTTCTTCATTTTTTAAAAAAATTGATCACACTTGTTTAAGACCTACCACTTTGAAGCAATTAAATTGTTTTCTGTTTTATACGATGGAGGCTCAAAACACCCAAATATGACTATGAACTGGAGTGGAAATGTTTTGTTCATAATTGTATGATAAAAGCTTAGTGAGAAATATGGTATTTCTAGTACAAGTGCTGGAGTGGGAAACATTTTAAAGTCTTCACTCGTTAGTAATAAGAAAGTCGGGATTATTTTAATCTATCTTCTGTTCTCATTAGAAAAAAAAATGGACATTTTGTGCTTTAATTACCAAAAAATAAGAAAATTAATTAGCTTAAGCAAACATTAGATCAGATCAGATCAGTCGCTCAGTCGTGTCCGACTCTTTGCGACCCCATGAATCGCAGCACACCAGGCCTCCCTGTCCATCACCAACTCCCAGAGTTCACTCAGACTCATGTCCATCTAGTCAGTGATGCCATCCAGCCATCTCATCCTCTGTCGTCCCCTTCTTCTCCTGCCCCCAATCCCTCCCAGCATCAGAGGCTTTTCCAATGAGTCAACTTTTCTCATGAGGTGAGAAATTAGAAACACACAGAATAGATGAAAAGCAGACCTGAATAGGAGAAGGATCCAGACAATCCAGATGGAGAGAGTAAGAAAGAGTAGTCAAGGTGTAAGCACTAGGTGAGTGAATGGCAGTTACCTTGTCTTTCCGTTTGTTGTGCACTCAAGGTTTGAATGCTAAGGACCCAACTGGCCAAGCTTTTAGGTCACGTGCCCACCTTGACTCTACTGGGAGTTGATAGGGCACACTGTAACTAGATTGCTTTAGATACTTGAAGAAGGACATTTGTATTTAATTTTCCTAGTCAACACAGAAGTTAGAAGAGGGCCCCAAAAGAAAGCTGTGATTTTATAAGGAAATAGATACATAGTCCATAAATTTGATGTTTCCTCTGTCCACCATAATAATGAAATTATAAGCTCTATCTTGCTCAACTTGCTGATATATAGAGCAGTGCCTGACACGTAGTAAGAAAATATTTATTAACTGACTGACTTGCCATTCTATTAAAAAGATGTTCCTAAAATTGAATGAGAAAAATTTTACTCATAAATTTTAAAACTGATGGAATAATTTATGATATTCTTGCTTATAATCTTATTTTAGTATGATTAAGCAACCTAAATAAATGAGTTAATTCTTTCATTATAGAGTTTCTTCATTTCATTTTTAATGTTTAAATAATTGAGAAGAAAAACAACATTATTAATTGACTGCAAAAGCAGAAAATCAACTCAGGCATGCCTGGAACAGATGTTAAAAACAAACTCATCATTGTTATAATTTTATCATTTCTCATCAAATTCATTATTGATTCTAACAGTTGTATTTGCACCATGTTTCCCAAGATTGAAGAAAAAACATGCTTTATATATTACTCAAGGGGAGAGAGAAATGCCTTTGATGATCTTTATATGTAAAAAATGGAATTTGATTACTTATAGTTACAGCCAATTGCTATTTACATAATATATCTGGAGACAGTTAATCAAATTCTGAAACAGGCTTTAGGAATAACAGGGGAAGCACGGTGAAGACAATAGATAGAACTAGACAATTCATCCTCCCCTCACCAGAAAAGAAGTAGGAAATATCTAGAAAAAGGCTCTACTGTTACTCTACTTGGCTCAGGACGTCAGTAGAGCGTTTGCATCTTGCTTTATTAAAATCTTCTCTTGCTAACAGAAGACAAGAACCATTGAAATATTCTAAAAACAAGATTTGTAATGTATTAATCTCTTAAGGGGCAGAATGCAATGGCACCCCACTCCAGTACTGTTGCCCGGAAAATCCCATGGACAGAGGAGCCTGGTAGGCTGTAGTCCATGGGGTCGCTAAGAGTCAAACACAACTGAGCGACTTCATTTTCACTTTCCACTTTCATGCACTGGAGAAGGAAATGGCAACCCACTCCAGTGTTCTTGCCTGGAGAATCCCATGGACGGAGAAGCCTGGTAGGCTGTGGTCCATGGGGTCGCACAGTCAGACACGACTGAAACGACTTAGCAGCAGCAGCAGCAATCTCTTAAGGATGTCAGTAACCCATTAATTTTTGACTACCTGTGCCAAATGGCAACCCACTTCAGTATTCTTGCTTGGGGAATCCCATGGACAGAGGAGCCTGGAGGGCTACAGTCCATAGAGTCACAGTCAGACACAAGTGATGTGCATGCCAAGAATCACCATACACATATAATGGCATTTAAAATTTGTCAATTTCCTCTCTGAGTTTTGTTATAACCTAATTTGTGTTTACATAACCTCCAGGTTGTTCTTTTCCAACATAAATAAAAAATTTTAGTCATATGAGCAGCAATTCACTTAAAATGAGTTTCCCCATGCTAGACTGCCAGGGTGAAATCCTCAAAATAACCACCCAATCCCATGTGGATCATGTAAATGACACACTGACACACTTTTATGGAAAAAACTTTATGACAACACACAGATCCTTTACAAATAGATGGTTTCTCTTATGAATTCAAAGTGTCTCAATTTCTGGGAATGTTGATATTATTTTTTAAAGTAGAAGTGGAGAAGGAAAATAAAAGAAAAACTAACAATAAAAAGATACTTTTGATCCTTTGAGACACTAGGTAAATAGTTTTGGGGAGGGTTCAGGGATGGAAGAAAAACAAACTTATGAAGTATATAAAAAATAAAAGTATTTAAGGGGAATTTCTTCCTTTTTTTTAAATTTAAACTTTTAAAATAAGTGTATCAAAATATTAGATTAATGGATTTCCCTTCCTGCTCAAATTGGTTCCATCTCACAAATTGTGTTCCTTTGAGAAAGACAAACCTAATGGGAAATCTTCCAAGTGGCCAGGTTAGAAGCATGCTTCAGTATACCCAAAGTAAGGTGAAAGGGGCTGATTGGTAAGAGATATATACAATTATATTCTAGAAATATTTTCATTTTTAAAGAATTTATTCAGTTATTGTTTATTAAAGCCAAGTAGAAAACAGTAATACTACATGTTTATCATTTTTCAAACACAAACATTTGATAAGATATCAAGTGAAAAATTATATCTATAAAACAGGAAGCAGAAAAAATATCCTTCATCTTTCCAATATAAACCACTAGCCACTGCTCCACTCCAGGGCTGCCTCTAGGTTTCAGCCCCCTTGAAGTGGCTCTCAGGATGTGATGTGTGTTTTCAGGGACTGCTGACCTCTGGCAGCAGGATCCTGTTGCAGGAGCTGAGCAGTAAAGAGAAAAGGAGGCTCTAGGAGAGATGTGATGAGTTTACCAGAGCTGGAGCCAGAATACTGGGGCAGGCTTCATCGGCCAGGAGTCTACAGAAGGGCAGTGTGTGCAGACAGAGCATGACCTGGCTGAGACTGGTCAAGATGGTGGCCTGGGAGTGCACCAAGGCCTGAGTTGGCAAGGTGGCAGCTTATACCCAGGCTTGGCATGTACAGTCAAGAAAAGAAAAGAAAAGCATCTCACTGGGGGATTAGCCCTGAGAGGGAAGACCAGCAGGTCAGATGCATCTGGGACAGCTAGGGATGTGTGAGTTGAGGGGAGGGGAGGCGATTGCCAGACAGGAAGATGGCTAATCAGCCTTTCAAATGGTGAAGACCATGGACTGTGAACAGGAGGACATGTAGGCGAGAGACTGACACATGGTGCTGCAGCCCCTCCAACAACAAGCAGCCCAAATATATCCCCTGGAAGTCAGTCAGGAGCTCCTTTGTGGTGGAGGCTCCTCTGCAGTGCACCTATCTTTAGAGGAAACTGCAGTAAGTAGGGGAGAGGGCTGCCGGGGTATGTGTCGGGGGTGAGGGCGGTGTAGCACTGGAAGAAACAGGGCTCCTTCCCTAAGCCCACATCAAGGCAGGTGCCCCATGTGTGGTCACTGGGGCACTCTCTCCCTCTCTGGACACACTCATATTTGTCATAGTGAAAGTGAAAGTGAAGTCGCTCAGTCGTGTCCGACTCTTAGCGACCCCATGGACTACAGCCCACCAGGCCCTCTGTCCATGGGATTTTCCAGGCAAGAGTACTGGAGTGCGGTGCCATTGCTTTCTCCGTTAACATATTTGTCATGGGGATGAACAAAAAAGACTATAACCCTAGCAATGAAAATTGTTAGGTAATGGGCACCAGCATTCTGAAGTGTGTACGTGGAGGACAAAGCCACCCTGCAGTGGGGAAGAATCCCACTCGCCCTCCCCACTCGCCCTCCCACTCCCACTCTACCCCTCCTGTGGTTTTCACGTCAATCTATTTCTCTTTCCCAGAGTTTTAACTGCCATATTGTTAACGTTACTCTAAAATCATCCTTTAGAAAGTCATGATTTCTGGAGAATGAACTTTAAAGAATAATTTTTACAGAAATACCTACATTTCACAAATAATAAGCATCTTGAGAATACAAATAAATAAGAACACTTCCCATTTGTAAAGATACTGGTACATTACTTGCTTTTCCGTGACTCACTGTTTCATTTGGAGTCTTACACCAATGCAAGTTAAGTAGGGCAACATTAACTCCAACTGCAGAAAAAGGAAACAGTGATGCCAGAAACATACTTAACTTGATTTATATCATAGTTACATAGGGCAGAACAG
This sequence comes from Bison bison bison, assembly GCF_000754665.1. Taxonomy (NCBI): domain Eukaryota; kingdom Metazoa; phylum Chordata; class Mammalia; order Artiodactyla; family Bovidae; genus Bison; species Bison bison. Next base: position 3,399,127 of record NW_011494748.1, on the reverse strand, counting down.
ATATAGAACACATGCTTCCTGATTCCTGGCCCAGGATATTTTATTCAATATAATATTGCTTAGGTGGGGGTTAAGTAATAGAGGAGCAAGATGACTAAACTCATTTATATTTTATTTTCTTAAAGTATGGAAAGCACACACTGATAAAAATATAGATCCACACCTGGTGGCCTGCAGCAGTCTTGAACTTGGGAATTAATATTATGATGTACTAAAAAATATAACAGGATCTTATGATAGAAAACACTATTTTCTACAATGGAGGCAAGAAATGAACACTAAAGAAATCCAAGGGTTAATGTTATTAAGTAAAATAATTTTTACTTTTAAACAGAAAGAAAATAGAAGCAGTTAGGTCCTAAATGGATTCTAAATGTTTTACCATGTTTTAAATTTATAATGCAAAATAATCTTTGAGCTACATTTAAAAGCCTAGCAATTTACTAGATGTTGAAAGAGGTAAAAAATAAATGATCTCTGCCCTATAGGATATGTTTATACTTGTTTAATTCTTCAAAATCCATGTAAGAAATTGCAACTTATTAATTATTACTTTAAGATATTTTTATGGTTTGGGAAAATAAATTTTGAGGCAAGTGTTTTATTTTTCATTAATTATGGAAAATAATAAACTAGCTTTCCAAAGGTTCATTCAACACAACTTTTTCTCCTACACAATGAATAATCAGTAGATGTTATTAAAAATTGAAATTCATCTTTAAATAATATTGTATAAAGCTTAAACAAAATAAAACGAATCTGTTAACATAAAGTTACACAGGTATTATAATTTTAAAACTTATCCAACTTCTAATCTTTAAGAATCTCCAAGCAGGGAATATAAAGTACACAGTTTGTCCACTCACAAGAAATTGTTATTGTTTAGAAAGTGGCATGTTACCTGAAACTTTTGCTTTGGCAAAACCTTTCTAATCTTACACAAGTTACTTAATACTGTGTAACTATAAACAAGTTATTAACTTTTATGATTTTTCATTGAGTGAGTGAAACTTGCTGTCGTGTCCCACTCTTTGCAACCCCATGGGCTATACAGTCCATGGGATTTCCTAGGCAAGAATACCGGAGTGGGCTGCCATTTCCCTTCTCTGGGGGAATCTTCCCAACCCAGGGATCGAACCCAGATCTCCCTCATTGTGGGCGGATTCTTTACCAGCTGAGCCACAAGGGAAGTCTGAAACAGTAGTTAACATATTACAATTTTGAGGTAATTTTATGGCTCAGACGGTAAAGTGTCTGCCTACAGTGTGGGAGACCTGGGTTCAGTCCCTGGGTCGGGAAGATCTCCTGGAGAAGGAAATGGGAACCCACTCCAGTATGCTTGCCTGAAAAATCCCATGGACGGAGGAGCTTGGTAGACTACAGTCCATGGGGTCGCAGAGTCAGACACAACTGAGCAACTTCGTTTCACTATAATCTATTAAACTGAAAATAACTGCAGAAATGTTAGGAATAACTTTCAATCTTTTAAAGGTTATCTTTATTCCTTTGGCTGTCATTTGAATTATTGGATAATTAACAGGATTCTGTGAGGTTTCTTATGATAATTGGGTGCAACAAATTAGATACAAATGAAAATATATACAAATTTTACCTTGTGTCAGGGTGGACTTATTCTACAGCAGGATTTACTTTTTAATAAGAAACTTAGAAGTTGAAGGGTATACCATGATCATTTTGTTTTTTTTTAATGAAGAGTTTACACATTTTTCATTAGAGAAATTGATCTCTTGGCAAGTCATGTACTACTTTGGTGACTCTTATAAGGGTGACAGAATTTCCTCTCCTGGCTGCCACAGGCATAGAGCCAATTTTTTTAAATCCAAATATAATTTCACGTGAAACTTCAAAAAAGCATGCTATAATGTGAAGTGATGCTATTTGACTTGTGGAAATGAGTTTATTTTCACAAAATTGGAATTTTAAAGTAACAGATAAATATCTTAGGTTAAAAATAAATGAAATAGAAATTTCCATCCAAAATAGTAAATATAAATATTATAATTTATGTTAAATATAAATAGCAAAATAAAATAATCAATATGATAGAGTATAATACTATACTATACACAATATTGGGGAAGAAAATGGCAACCCACTCCAATAGTCTTGCCTGGAGAATCCCATGGACAGAGGAGCCTGGCAGGTTACAGTCCATGGGGTCGCAAAGAATCAGACATGACTGAGCAACTTCACTCTTCACTCTCTATACACAATATATATTATAATAGGTACTATAATAAATATAATAGGTAGAATGACATTAAAACATATAACAATGTACAATGTATGAGAAAATTTTCAGACAAAAATGTTTTTGCCCCTTTCCATCTTTCAATTATGTTGTAGCTGAAGATTTTTATTTTTTAATTCAAATGTGCTCAGGTTGCTTGTTTTCCCTTTTTAAGTCTTCACTGATCTTAACATAAAGATCAAAATATTTTATGTCTTTCACAAGGTTTTATAAAATCTGTTTTTTGTCTACCTCTGCAGAACATTTGCTAGTCAGTCTCTTTTTCCCTCTCAGCTGACCGTTCTTATTGATTTTATTTTTGTCATTCTTGTGTTCTGTTTTAAGGATTGTTTCAAGTTGTTTATCTCTCCTCACTGCCAGATTGCTTCTTACTTGCCCAATAAATTTGATCTGAGATATCACTTCCTTAGGGAAACTTTTCTAATTTCCAGATTTAGTCATATGTCCCCTGATCTGTGCTCTCATGATTTTCTTTAAAGTTCTTATCAAATTTACTTAAGTGATTATTCAATCAATATGTGCTTCTGGCTGTAATCTCCATGATGGCAGATGTCATGAATGATTTGCTCTTCACTTTATGTCTTACATCTACACCAGAATTGTACATGTTATTTTTGAATGGAAGAATCCTCAATAAATATGTGATATGCCTCTCTTAAACTAAAGAGTCCTGTATTTACAATTTTACAGAAACATTATTAATAAGATAATGAAACAATAGAAAGGAATTACAAAAACACACTTAGCAAATAGTAACTAAATGTCTCTTTTAATAGTTAATGTTATTACTACCTGAACCTGTTGGAGCAAACAACCACATATAAAAGAATAAGTGCAATGAGAAAGATCAAATAACTTACCATTAAATGCACAAGCTTCAAAATTTAAATTTTCTTTAAAGTGTGTCTTCGTATCTTCTTTTAGTGAACTTTATATGCCTGGTACATTTCATTTACTAAAATGTGGTAGGAGTGATGCTGTATGAATTCTAAATCTAGGGTAGAAAAAGCAATGTATCTTTAGTGATCCAAGGAGCGGAACATCTGAAGCAGAAGGATCATATAACTAAATCCGCATCAAACAATGACAGTTTTACTTCTTCTTTTCCAGTTTGGATTCGTTTTATTTCCTTTTCTTCTCTGATTGCCAAGGCTAAGACTTCCAAACATATGTTGACTAGAAGAAGTGAGAGTGGGTACCCTTGTCTTGTTGTTCCTGCTTCTAAGTTGCTTCAGTCATATTTTACTCTTTGCTATCAGATGGAGTGTAGTCTGCCAGGCTCCTCTGTCAACAGGATTCTCCAGGCAAAAATACTGGAGTGGGTTGCCATTTCCTCCTCCAGGAGATCTTCCTGACCCAGGGATTGAACCCTCATCTCCTACTTCCACCATTGAGAATAATGCTTGCTGTGGGTTAGTTATATATGGCCTTTATTTTGTTGAGGTAGGTCCCTTCTATCCCCACTTTCTGGAAAGTTTTTATCATAAATGGGTGTTGAACTTTGTTAAAAGCTTTTTCTTCATCTATTGAGATGATTATGTGGTTTTTATCCTTTAATTTGTTAATATGGTATATCACATTGATTGACTTGCATATATTTAAGATTCTTTGCATCCCTGGGAAAAAGCCCATTTGATCATGATATATGATCCTTTTAATATGTTGTTGGATTCTGTTTGCTAGCATTTTGTTGAAGATATTTTCATCTATGTTCATCAATGATATTAGCTATAATTTTCTTTTTTTTTTGTAATATCTTTGTATCAGGGTGATGGTGGCCTCATAGAATAAGTTTAGGAATGTTCTTCTGGAATTTTTTGGAAGAGTTTGAGAAGGATAGGTATTAGCTGTTCTCAAAATGTTTGATAGCATTCACCTGGAGTTTCCTAAAAAACTAAAAACAAAACTACCATATGAGCCAGCAATCCCATTACTGGACATATACCCTGATAAAACCATAATTTAAAAAGACATATTTACCCCAGTGTCCACTGCAGCACTCTTTACAACATCCAGGACATGGAAGCAGCCAAAATGCCTATCAATAGATAAATAGATAAAGAATTTGTGGTGTATATATATATGTGTGTGTGTGTGTGTGTGTGTGTGTGTGTGAAATAATACTCAGCCATAAAAAGGAATGAAATTTGGTCATTTGTACTGATGTGGATGAAAGAGAAAAAACAAATGTCATATATTAATGCATATATATGGAATCTAGAAAAATGGTACCAATGAACCTATTTGCAGGGCAGAAATAAAAATGTAGATGCAGAGAACAGAACGGACTGGGGGAGGAAGAGGGTAGGACTAATTGACAGAGGAACATTGATATATATACACTACCATGTGTAAAATAAACAGCTACTGAGATACTGCTATATAACATAGGGAGCTCAGCTTAATGCTCTGTGATTACCTAGAAGTACAGGATGAGAGGGTGGGGGGGGAGGCTCAGGAGTGAGGGGATATGTAGTTGATTCACATTGTTATTCAGAAGAAACTAACACACTTGAAAGCAATTTTAAAAATAAATAAAAATTTGAAAAACAAACAAAACTCTCAGGAGTGTTCTCCAGCACCACTGTTTGAAAGCATTAATTCTTTAGTGCTCAGCCTTCTTTATGGTCCAACTCTCACATCCGTACATGACTACTTTGTAAAAACCATAACTTTGACTATATGGTCCTTGTAGCAAAGTGATGTCTCTGTTTTGTTATATACTGGCCAGGTTTTTCATAGCTATTCTTCCAAGGAGCAGGCGTCTTTTTCCCCCCACATTTTCCCCATCTACTTTCCATAAAGTGATAGGACCAGATGCCATGATGTTAGTTTTTTAATGTTGAGTTTTAAGCCAGCTTTTTCAACTCTCCTCTTTCACTTTCATCAAGAGGCTGTGTAGTTCCTCTTCACTTTCTACCATTAAAGTGGTATCATCTGCATATGTGAGGTTGTTGATATTTCTCCTGGTGATATTGATTCCAGCTTGTGCTTCATCCAGCCTGGAAGTCCACATGATGTACTCTGCACAGAAGTTAAATAAGTTGGGTGACAATATACAGTCTGATGTACTTCTTTCCCAATTTGAAACCAGTCCTTTGTTTCATGTCCAGTTCTAACTGTTGCTTCTTGTCCTGAATACAGGTTTCTCAAGAGGCAGGTAATGTGGTCTGGTATTCCCATTTCATTAAGAATATGCCACAGTTTGTTGTGATCTGCACAGTCATATCCTACTGATATTAAAAACAATAAAAAGGGAATATTATGATATTATACAAATATATTTGACATGTTTAAATGCCTTGAAAGGTATAAACTATCAAAACTCACCCAGGAAAAAATGATATCAATAAATAGCACTATATTTAGATGGTAATAATGCTTTCAAATTTTTCTACCATATAACCAGTCCATTCTGAAGGAGATCAGCCCTGGGATTTCTTTGGAAGGAATGATGCTAAAGCTGAAACTCCAGTACTTTGGCCACCTCATACGAAGAGCTGACTCATTGGAAAAGACTCTGATGCTGGGAGGGATTGGGGGCAGGAAGAGAAGGGCATGACAGAAGATGAGATGGCTGTATGGCATCACTGACTCGATGGACGTGAGTCTGAGTGAACTCCGAGAGTTGGTGATGGACAGGGAGGCCTGGCGTGCTGGGATTCATGGGGTTGCAAAGAGTTGCACACGACTGAGCAACTGAACTGAACTGAAAAGCTTCTAATGTGGAGAAGGGAATGGCAACCCACTCCAGTACTCTTGCCTGGAAAATCCCATGGACGGAGGAGCCTGGTAGATTGCAGTCCATGGGGTCGCGAAGAGTCAGACACAACTGAGCGACTTCACTTTCCCTTTTCACTTTCATGCATTGGAGAAGGAAATGGTAAGCCACTCCAGTGTTCTTGCCTGGAGAATCCCAGGGACGGCGGAGCCTGGTGGGCTGCTGTCTATAGGGTCTCACAGAGTCGGACACAACCGAAGGGACTTAGCAGCAGCATGCTTCTAATGATATACAACTATACACTTACAAGTCTTCCCAGGTGATGCAGTGGTAAAGAATCCACCTGCCAATGGTGGAACGGCAAGAGATGCAGATCACTGGGTTGGAAAGATCCCCTAGCAACCCACTCCTGTAGTCTTTCTTGGAAAATCCCATGAACAGAGGAGCCTAGCAGGCTATAGTCTTTGGGGTCACAAAGAGTTGAATTTACAGAGCACGTACACACACACATACACAGTGAATTGAAAGTAACTGGACCGCTTTGCAGAATAAAGTTTTCCACAGAAGTCCTGAACTTTGGGTATATCTATTTAGCTTGTTTGAAATTTTTACTTAAAAAATAAAACTGCACTTAATACATTCTTCTTATATGTCAATTTCTTTTCTATTCTAACACTCTCTGTAATGCATATTTAAAATAGCATTATTAGTATGATAATTAGAAAAAAAATTCAAGCCATAAATTTACTTTTCACATAATATCTTTAAGTTGTATGCTTTAAATGGTACAGGTCTAATTAGTATATAAGGCAGATGGTCATCTGGCAGTACACCAAAATTATAATTTAAATAAAGACTCTGTTAGAAAATCCCAGCGTGATCCTTTCATGTTTACTGTGGCATATGCTTCTTCTGATGGAAGATCAGAATATGTAGAGAAGTGAATGATAAATAAGGACATATGGTATATATCTGTCCATTTTTAGTGAAGTCCAAGAGTTTAATAATTGTGTTTAAATGCCTCAATTAATCCCAAACTTAGCAGTGTGTTTTAGTATTCAATTCTTTGCCTTTTCATAATCATGAAGTTATTTAGTAAATGATCTCTTCAATTAAGTTCTGTTAAAACTGCTCAATACATTCTGGGAAATGATGAAATATATTCTTTAACCTCAAGAACAATAAAATCTGATAGCTTGGGCTTGTAGACTGCCAGCAAGTTGCTAGCTGTCTGACCCTGTGTTATTTTTTATGCCATTTAATAATAACCCTTGTGATTATGTTTATTATGAAATAAAATAGTGCATGTTAAAGATTTAGCAGAGCATATTTTGTAAATATTAAATATTTTATTATCATTACTGTTTCTATTATTACTTTATTAACTATCCTATCATTATTCTATCAACATAATGATGTGAGCTGTTTTACAAGTAATTGTTATAAATGTATATTATGTCATTTATACAGACAATAGGTTTTCATTTTGCTCAATACACTGCAGAATTTTCATCTTGTTACACAGCTATCCTAAGTTGGGGTGAATTCTTTGCCTTGTCAAGAAGTCAAGTAGTCTGTAAGCATCAGTGACCACTGATGCTGCTAGGTAGCTTTGCCAAAATTCCATATATGCAGCCTGGAAGGTGATAACTTGACCAAATGGCTTTAGGTAGTTTATCACTTACACAGAGAGTATAAGTAAGATCAGCATGGTGTTCAGGACTTATGTCACCAGAAGACAACATTCAACCAGAGGCACCAGATAGCTGGTGTCATAAGCCAGTGATTTTCTCAGTCATCAAGAAGATAATTCTAGCCTACAGTGAAGTGGTTTTATACAGGAGATGTAAATTTCTACACCTTAAAGTGCTTCATGGCAGTCTCGTGTATAAGAGGGAGCCTCCCAGGAGATATAGAGGTAGATGTGAAATGGTCCTGTGATACTTTCTCACAGATCTGCCTATGAACACGTTCCTGGAAGAATCAGAGGATACCCACCGAGTCTTGATTGAGAATGCTGTTGAGTTTGGCCTGTGTGACCTATACAGAGACATCTAAGATCACCGCTGTGCCATGATGGTAAATTATTCATCTACATGAGAAAAATTTCCCTTTTTGTTTGAAATTGACAAGATATTTAGAATATAATTTTTAGTTGAAATCTTGTCTGTGTTTCAGGTTATTTATATCTCCACTGTCATCAACACCATCACCATCATTATCATTATTAATAAAAAACCTTCACAGCATTTGCCACTTTCTAGGCACACACTTTTACACCATTTAATCATCACTACAACCTTGCTGATGAGTGAAGTTGAATAAGTTATGAAGTCTGAATGCCAGTATGTGGCCTTTCTGTTCAGAAAAAACATTTTTATCAGACTCCTCAACAGCTCTATCTCTGGACGAACTGACTTTAAAGCGTATCAGCCCATTATTAACCAGCCACATACACCAGCTGATGGGGAACTAAATCACCTTTATTTATCTCCATGGTTTAGAAAAATGCAGTATATAGTGGTCAGCCTGATGGACATGCAGTCCAGCCTTGAAATCTATGTGTGCCATAAAGTTTATTTTTCTCCACTTTGTTCAAGTCTAGCAGCAACTTTACAACATGATCATTATTTTGCTTCTCTTAATATTGCTTTTGATGACTTTCACTCAGTTTTTATATTATTGATTATTTTGAAGCTCTTATTAAAAGAAGTCTGTGAAAATCTTTGCTATAATTGCAAATGCTATGAGAATTTCAGTCTAACCTCCATTATAAAACACTTCACTTTGTTCTGGAATTGGCTCCTTGAGACTATCATTAAGTACTGATCTTCCCTCAATTAAGATAGGGTTAAAGCCCAATAAACTCATCATAAGTTTAAAATATTGTGAGTGAAATGCATTTAATACGCATAACAACTTAATGTCATAGTTTAGTCTAGCCTACCTTAAACATGCTCAGAACACTGACATTAGTGCACAGTTGGAAAAAATCATCTAACACAAAACCGATTTTATGAGAGTGTTGGGTATCTCATGTAATTTATTGAATACTGAAAGTGGAAAACAGAAAGGTTGTGTGCGTACAGAATGATTGTTAGTGTATAAGCTGTTTATCCTCATGATCACATGGCTAATGGGGAGCTGTGACTTGCAGCTGCTGTCTACCATTCGGAGAGAGTTTCATACTGCATGTCTCCAGCCAGGGAAATGATCAAAATTCAAAATCCAGAGTATGGTTTTTGCTGAATGTGTATAGCTTTCTCACCACTTGTAAAGTCAAAAAATCATACACTGAACCATTGTAAGTTAGGGACTACCTATATGTTGCTTTATCATCTTTATATAAACATACAAGTGAAATTTCTGCTTGTCATTGCAGATGTCTCGGCCTTTGTTGAGTACTACTTTGTTTCTCCTTCTGGCAACTGCGAATAATTTAAAATTCAGGCTTTCCAAATGCCTTTTGAGGAAAGTCTTCTCTGGGTATTGTTAATAGATGTTTTAGGGTAAAAAGAAAAAAAAAAGCCCCTCTTACTAAGAAGTCTATTGGCTAAAGCAAGAAAGAAAGTTAATATAGGTTCCTTTTCCTCCAAGTTTTTCAAATGTTTACTGTGTGAAATTTGGGCCTCCTGGAGAAAAGTATAATATGTATTGAAAATAAAAGTTTACCCAATTAAGGAATTATCGCTTTTTGTCAGGATATCAACTATTATTAGTGAAAGTGATTTCATTGACTATATTTCTCTTACCCTAACTTCTATAAAGTAGATAGCCTAAGCTATGCCCCCATGTTAAGAAATGACTACATAGAAACCCTGGATTTGTATTTTTGTCTTTCCTTTGCTCTGAACTTCTCAAATAATATTTTCAACTACATTTTCTATATTTTATGTTATGTGCTTACTTTAGATGCAGTTTTTAAATAAAATTTAAAAAAAATTTATAATACAATAAATGTATTGTTCTAAGCATGTCTTAATTATAGAACTAGTCCTATTTATCATCACTTCTAGCCTCAAGAAATTTATGGCTGCACGGTAATAATAGACAAATTTTTTTTTAAGTGTAGTTTTGTTGTCTGGAATACTGTGGAATTTGGATCAGTTTTTAGATTTTACATAAACTGTGCCATTGAATCTAGCGGAGAAAATTATAGCTTTAAATTAATTTTTATATTATAATGAGATTCTGAAACAAGCATGCATTATTAGCCCAGTTGAATTCTCTTAAACATTTTCAACTCATACCACAAGTTCACAAAATCAGCCTCAGGCACTAAAAAACTTAAAAGACAGTCTGATCCTGTTTCTTACAAATATTCTTTGAATTTTATGACTTGTCTCCCACATGAGGCGTAATAGTTTCAATGTTCTAATTAGTACTTGTGTATATTGCTATTACTTTATCTCTTTAATCACATTATTAAGACCGTTATGGAGATTTCTTATAGAATCACACTTTATAATAGTGTTTCTAATTTGAATATGTCCTTTTTTATGTTGTCTGATTCTGAAACATCATAAACTCTTTTTATGGGTCCTTTGATAGTAGTCACTTTCCTGTTTTATGCTTGATTAGAACATACAGTACTAAGTAATAAAGAAATTTCCTGAAGCTTTAGAGTTTTAGCGTCAAGAAAAAAAAAAAAAAAAAAATTGAACTT
>NW_011494748.1:3386925-3388368 GCF_000754665.1 Bison bison bison | reverse complement strand
TCCCTTGGGCTTTTATGCTGGGACAAGAAACGGTATTTTTAAACCAATATCACTCTTTGAATGCTTTATTGGAATGTGTACAAGGGATTCTGTTGTAGGCGGATTCCTATGTACTGCACCACCAGGGAAGTCCTGCTTTATTTTTAGCACTTCCCTTGAACAGAAGAAAACGCTGAAGAACTGAAAATGAAAAAAAAAAAATTGTTAAAAATGTATTAGCTATCTTGACCCATATGAATTTAGGAATAGGTTCACAACACCCTTTCCTGATATAGAGAGTTTTAGCCTCAGTTATAAGCTTCCAAATTTATAGTCAATCACTTGGAACAAACCTCATACACAATGGCATAGACTTATTCTAATAGATGCAGGAACATCTTTAAAAGCTAAGGTGCATTTTGTCTTAGTTTAATTTTGACTCTCCAGACATAATTATAAAAATTTGTTCTTTGTCATTTGCTTTGTTCCTTTCTCTATTTTAACTTTCCAAATCTGTTATATTAAACAAAAATTAGATAAGGCAATATATCTCTCATTAACCCAGAGACACATGTGAAAACTCCATCATCCATCATCACTATAACCAAAATAGACATGCGGATTGATTATTCTGACTATAGACTTTTCTACTTTTCTGTTCCATCACTGCTTCCTTGTATTGTTTTGTAATAGAGCTTGACATAGGGTTGCCAGATTTAGCAAATAAAAATATAGGTCAATTAATTAAAATTGTATTCCAGATAAACAGCAAATAATATTTTAGTTATGTCCCATGAAATATCTGAGGCACACACACTTATATTAAATATAAATTATTTATATTTATGTCTCCAAATAATGTGTTAGGAATGCATATTTAATGATTATATTATACATTCCATAGACATGTGGGACTTTAACTCATATGTACATACACTATATGTGTAAATATACACTGTATATGTAAATGTATATATACAAATACCCAAATACATATATATGTATATACACATACACTATATATGTGTGTATATGTATGTGTGTATATACGCATATATAATAAAGTTTTTGTTATTTACAACTTTATTTTCCTCAGTCTGTAGTTTCAAGAAGAATTTGTGCTAGTATATTTTTCCAAGTATTCTCTTTAGATAGGATGCACGAATGAAATATGCTTTGAGTTCTTGCATATAGGTTTCTTTAACAATGACAGGTAAATATTATCTTAACTGTTGACCAGTTATACAGTTTTAGATTTCTGAGCCTTTTTATCATTAGTTGGTAGATGCTAAACTATTCTCATTTAGTTCCCAGAGTGAGAAAAAAACATAAAATTTTAAAGAAAATTCCTTTGTTAGTAAGCTTTTCTTTCTGCCTAAGCAGCTGTGAGAAAATCCCTTTATACTTAGATTGCAGAATTCTAAAAGGTTACATTCTAACAAGTTTTTAAATGTTCTTTGTTGA
>NW_011494748.1:3369002-3386825 GCF_000754665.1 Bison bison bison | reverse complement strand
ATTACTGTAGAAGTGGTCTATTAGGTAATATTTCTATATCCAAACAATCAGAGTAAATTTTATCTGTTCTATACTATACCATAGAGTTTAGAATAAATGTTCAATAAGAAGGCTAACTTTCAACCTAGGCTGGTAGCTAGCCATTGAGAATAGTCCACACACGTTTGTACCCAACATGGGGAATTTACCATTGTACATAGTTTGAGTCTTGAGGCTGAGAAAATTGTTTAAGTTCCTGACCCAAGGTTGACCATGCCCCAGATAATGCTTCAGTCTGGGAAGTTCATAAAGCATGAAGTACATAAAACAGAATATAAGTGTATTGATTTATAATAAGTGGTTGAATAAATGAGAATGCAAAATTTTGAAATGAGTTTAGCTATAAAATTCTGCTCCCTGTAGCTAGACCACACTTAAAATTACATTATCCAACAGTGATAGAGTAAGCATTCATTCATTTTGGAATTAAAAATATTATTTATTGAATGTCTACCATGTGCCAACTACTGTACTCAGTATTTGAGATATAACATTGAAAAAGATAGACATAATTCCTGACATCAGTAAGCTCATATTCTAGTTGGAAAGATGGATATATTATGAACAACAAATAAATAGATAGAAGTCATATTACTGGTACAAAGAGGCTTACAGTTTTCAGAGAGCATAGAATGTGGGGACATAATGTAGTTCAGAATCAAATGGAGGTATGTCCTGAGGAGATGATATACAAACTAAGATCTGAACATGGTTAATTAGGTGAAGAGGTTAGAAGAAGCATGCTCAAGATAGAAAACTGCTTGTGTGCTGATCCCAAGATAGGGAAGAACTTGATTTTCATATCACTACATGAAGGCCTCTATGTCTGGAGTGTAGAAGACAAGGGAGAGATGAGACAAAAATACATTAAAATGTGCAAATCATGTAGATTCTTTAAGGGAATATATTAATAGATATTAGTCTCAGGGCAATAAAAAGTTATTGAGCACATTTTAGCTAATGAATGATATAATATGACATGCATTTAAAATCAAAAATAAGTTTTGAGTGCTGGATGGAGAGTGAACAGGGCAGGGACAACAGTGCGGTAGAAGAGAAAGTGAGATAGATAGGGCCCAGGCTGAATGGCTGCCCCTGGCCTCCTGTTGATCAGCAGGAGCATTGAGCCCTTATTAGATGAAAGCCCAAGCTAGATGACTGGCCAAAGACAACCTGGAAAGCTACCCCATATAAGCAACTGAAGCCAACCCTATTGTGTACAACTCATTCCAGTTTGCCTCTGTGCTTTCCCACATGTACCTCTCTTAAAAACTGTCTGTATTTCACAGCCTTGGTCTTTTTTGCTGAATGCTCTCGTCAAAGAAGACAAGGACCAAGGTCCTTCTAGCCATACCACCTCCAGAATCAAAGGGCGCTTACATAAGTTGAAGTAAAGTTCTACAGAGAGGATAGAAATCACAGAATTTGGTAAAGGTAATAGGTTGGATATGAGAACTAAATATAAAATAAAGAAAATAAAGAGATTAGTAGTAATTATTTTGAGAGAGTGGTTGAATGAAACAGTCACTTAAAATATTAAAAATATTTAAATTTAAATAAAACAGTCACATAATCATTAAGAGTGAAGTTCTGGTGTTACTACTCTTGATGTTTCTCAGCATGAGTCATTTTTTTTCAGTGTTATGTTAACTTATTGGATTCTGTGCTGAAATGTCATTCAACTATCAATAAAGTCATGTATAATATAAAATAATTAACTCTTCAAATCCATTTCTAACATATATCCCTTAAAGTAACATTTACTTAGCTTCATTTATAATTAGAACTTAGTCCTGTCTTTTAATTGAGACATAACATAACATTTAGTAGTTCAATTTGTTAGTAGTAATGAACCCATATCTGATACTTTTAAAGACATTGAGCTATGTTATAGATTATGGTAATATTTATTTGACTCATGAAGAAAGATGAAGCTAAAATGAAAGCTGAGCACTAATATAGTCTGTAATGTTGTTGTGCCATATCATAGACTTTTATTAGCTCTAATTGAAGGATGAATTAATCAGGAATCTTTCAATTGCAAATAATAGAAAACCAACTTAGTCTTGCTTACATTGAATAAGACATTGCTATTGTCATTAAGTGGTAGGTTCACAAAAATATCATTATTGATAAATGACAAATATTAGAGAGAATTCTAACTCATCTAATCACTGTGTCTAAAAAAATAATAATAATAAGTTGCTTAATTGGTCAGACTTAGATACTTTGGTGGCTCTATTTACTGAATAGAATATATAAAAATGGGAGAAAAAGTGTACTCCCAATTGAATGTAGGATGAACAATAAATGTCTCCTCATTATGAGGAAATCATTTGTCCTGCAATATTTCATTGACTGGTCCACAGTATTCTTCTTGACACAGTCTAAGACAGAAGACATCTGAAGAAGTTTAATACAGTGGATGGGATTTAACCTTGCTCCCTCATTTCAACTGTTTCTTAAAGAACAGAGTTCTAAGACTTCCTTGGTTGAGTAAGCTCCTGTTCTTTTCCCAGGAGCTTTAACTCCAATCAGAATAATTTGCAGCAACAGAGTTCCTCTAGGGCTTCCTTACCTATTCCCACTTTTGGACTCTCCCTTTAGTCACTGTCATCCTACTTTCCGGAGACCAAAAGTTCATACACTGGCTATCAGAAAGTCAGAGTATTCCATGACCGAAAAGTATAAGTCATCATTCTCCTCTTCTCTCAGCTACTTACTCAGTCACCCTGTTGCCTCACAACAGATTTACTGACTCCTGGCCTGTATTACTGGCATCCATTCTCAGTGGACCTTTTTTTTTTTTTTTTCCTCTAGGGCTGAGCTTTCTTGTAGCTTTTATTTGTCAAGACTCTCTGTAGGACCCTGATAAAACTTCATATTCCTGTACTTTATTAGCAAAGGTACAAAGTTATCCAGTGTGTCCATCAAGGCTGGCCATTTTGAATGGTGTGGCTTGAGAAAGTCTAATACAGTGAATGGGATTTATGAAATCTGAAGCAGTGCTAATTTACGGAACAGGTCAGGAAAAAAAGGGTTTTGTTTGTTTGTTCATCTTAACAGCAAATATGAATCTTCCTCACAAGAAGAGGGCTATCTCAGTTGAATCTTCTTTGCGAAAATTAACTGGGGTAGAATACCAGCTCTTAAGAAAGCTTGAACTTCTGTGCATGAATCAAGGGAGGATTTATTTTGTTGCCTCAGAGAAAAAGGAAAGATATGGAAAACTAGGATTTGGAAACAGAAGATAGTGAAATGCTGCAAATGACATGAACTCCTTCCTCGTAACAATTAAATTTTCAATAAATTCCAAAACTCATTAGATATTTAATTGAAGTGGACAGTTTTTAGACATGACTGAAAGGATAGATATCAGAAATTAGTATAATTTCAGTGGTAAAGAACTGATGTGAAAAATGGAAAAGTAGAACAAAGAACCAGCTGGCTGTGAGGAAACAGCTTTCATGAAATCATTGTCTAGACTCTTAAACATTGTCAATTTGGAGATTGTCAAGTTTTTCACAATTTCCACATATCCAGGGAGCCCCAGCTAACTAAATTACACTTAGAGGAATAGGTCATTTCCAATATCAGTCACATTTAAGAAAAACCATGATAACCTTGAAAAACAGTGTCTATAACACATGATGTTCAACTATTGACAAGTATATAGATAATAGAATAGATCCTATAGTGATAAGAGTGGCTTCCCTGTGGTCAGACAGCAAAGAAACTGCCCATGATGAGGGAGACCTGGTTTCCACCCTTGACTTGGGAAGATCCCCTGAAGGAAGGCCTGGCACCTACTCCGGTATTCTTGCCTGGAGAATCCCCATGGACAGAAAAGCCTGGCAGGCTACAGTTCATAGGGTCGCAAAGAGTCCGACATGACTGAGCAACTAAGCACACACATGCTGCTGCTGCTGCTAAGTCGCTTCAGTCGTGCCCGACTCTGTGCGACCCCATAGACAGCGGCCCACCAGGCTCCCCCGTCCCTGGGATTCTCTAGGCAACAACACTGGAGTGGGTTGCCATTTCCTTCTCCAATGCATGAAAGGGAAAAGTGAAAGTGAAGTCACTCAGTCGTGTCTGACTCTTAGCGACCCCATGGACTGCAGCCCACCAGGCTCCTCCTTCCATGGGATTTTCCAGGCAAGAGTACTGGAGTGGGGTGCCATTGCCTTCTCCAAAGCACACACATACAGCTAGAATAAATTTATGCATGCATGCCACCACACAAAAATAGATAAGTAAAAGGTCTTTTTGTTTATACAAAAGGCAAGTATTTATGTCATCAGGCATCATTTCAGAAAGGATGAGGGAAAAATCAGAAAAACAAAACACCACCATTGTATAAATGGAACACATGAAACTCATTACTAATGCTTTTGTAATTTTTACTATGTACTAATTACTTTTTAAAATCTTCTAAACTATTAACTCATTGAATCTAGCAATAGTTTGAAAGAAGCATAGTTGCCACAGATGAGATAAATAAAGCACAATGAGATGAAAAACCTGCTCAATCCTCACTAGTAGTATTAATAACTGACATAGGCAGAATTTTAACTCAGGTCATCTGACTAAGTCACAACTTAAATCCTGTGTATAAGGCTTTGGGAGAAGTTAGTGAAGACTAATTAGTCACTTATACAGATGGGAGTTTTGAGAGGATGTAGCATAGTAATCGGAGAAGGCGATGGCACCCCACTCCAGTACTCTTGCCTGGAAAATCCCATGGAAGGAGGAGCCTGGTGGGCTACAGTCCATGGGGTCGCGAAGAGTCGGACACGACTGAGCGACTTCACTTTCACTTTTCACTTTCATGCAGTGGAGAAGGAAATGGCAACCCACTCCAGTGTTCTTGCCTGGAGAATCCCAGGGATGGGGGAGCCTAGTGGGCTACCGTCTATGGAATCGCACAGAGTTGGACATGACTGAAGCGACTTAGCAGTAGCAGCAGCAGCATAGTAATAAGTGTGTATAGAGTTATTGCTGAGGTAAAGGATGGACTTGCCCTGAAAAATAAAAGCAAAAGGGATGATGGCACTTTAAAAATTTTATTCTTCTGTATCTCTCTTTGTTTGTATATTTGCCAGTCTCTGACTCTATATAGACAGAAGATCAGCTATACTGGATGCTTGGGGCTGGTGCACTGGGACTACCCAGAGGGATGGTATGGGGAGGGAGGAGGGAGGAGGGTTCAGGATGGGGAACACATGTATACCTATGGCAGATTCATTTTGGTATATGACAAAACCAATACAATATTGTAAAGTTACATAAAATAAAATAAAATAATAAAATAAAGAAAAACAAAAACATAAGTACTTTGTTTTTATTTCAATGGGCATTGCTAGAAACAACCCCAAACTACATGATGCTATTAAGCAATTGGGTGAGAAATAAAGACCTAGGATCATGAAAAGCAAGCTAGTTGCACAGAAGAACTCTTAGGAGCAGGATATATTGATGGCAATGTTACTGGTAAAATATAGAATCACAATATAATAAGCTTATTTTTAAACAGTACATGTTGTTTCTTTAAGTGTTCTGAATTTATATTACATTAAAAACATTTTACCATAATCTGCAATTCTGTTTTCTCTCTGATTCACTTGGCCAGTAAACAATTTCTCCTGTATTTATAGCATGTTTAAGTTACTCTCTGATAACCTTTCCTAATTGGAGAAGTTATTTTAACAGTTCTAGTAAAGTAAACTCAACTGTTCATGTATAGTAACCAGTGAAACTAATTGATAATTGTCTTTCACAGTTGATTTCAAACATCTCTGTAATGAATCCTTTGGATAATTAAATGAATAAATCTTTAGTGAAATAAAAGTAACTGCATTTATAAGACAAATATTAGGTAATTCAGTACAGATATAGGCTGGAAGAGACACAGGGAGAATTACTGTACAAACTTGAAAATAAAAAAATCTAGAAAAGTAATTAAAAACTAATATATATATATAAATAGAAACAAATATGAGTATTTCAATTTATTCCTTCTTTTGTTCTAAATCAATGCTTAGCTGTAAAGTAAAATATATTATCAAAGTAATAAAATTCCTGAAAATTAGAGATGAAAATATGAAAGAGGAGATACTAATGAATACATAACGACAAAATATTTACAGTTTTATTGTGGGAGCCAGATTTTATACATACACACACACATAGCTTTTACTGGTATACAAACAATATTTCATAATAGTTCACATATAGGTATCCCTTGGTATGGTTCTAAGACTGCTCTGCCCCTGCCCCACTCCCATGGACACCAAAATCCGTAGTTGCTCAAATCTTATATAAAATGGCATAATACAGTCAGTCCTTCATATTTATAGGTTCCATATCCATGGATTCAAATTCCATTCATGATTGTTTGAATCTAAGGATGAAGAACCTATGGCTAGGGAGAGCCAATGGTACTTGTCACTAAATGAGAAGAGATGTTAAAGACAATAACAGCAACAGTGAAAAACAATTGAATGCCATAACTGATACCTTTAACAGGATAGACTATTATAGATTCACACAATGGAAATATTGATTGCAACTTTTAGGACATAGTATTGGCAATAACCTTTCACAGTTAAGACTCAACCAAGCAAGTAGGCCACTTGGGTAATTTCCACTTGCCGTGGATAAATGCCTATCCATTTTTTTTTTTTCACTTTTAAAGAAAAGAGTAGCCCCTTTATATCAATTTCCTTTTTCTAATCACTCGGATACTACTTTACTAATTACCACAACTCTATTTGAACTTTGTCAAAGTTCTAACTTGATGATTCTAATATTCCAAAGTATGTAAAAATTACACTTCTTTCTCACTTGACAAAACTGATGTTAAATTTTGAAATTAACTTTTCTACATTTACCTGTGCCATTTTTTCATATTATGTTTTGTTTAATCAATAAATAGATTTCCTCTTTTGTTTCTGTTAATTATATTTGTTTATTCAAATATAATTAAATATATAATAATTAAAATTAAAGTTTGTTACATTTTAATACTCCTGGCTAATCTAGATCTTTCCTTTTATTTTTGCTTTGAGTTATCATAAACCTACTTAATCTTTCTTTTTAAAATTTTTAAATTGGAGATTAGTTGTTTTATAATGTAGACTGATTTCTGCTGTACAACAATGCAAATCAGTCATAATGCTTTATATATACATATATCTACAGCTGGCACTAGGGCATCAGTGGTAAAGAACCCACCTGCCAAGGCAAGAGACATAAGAGCGGTAGAAACCATTCCAGGATTCTTGCCTGGACAATCCCATGGACAGAGGAACCTAATGGGCTACAGTCCATAGGGTCACAAAGAGTCAGACATGACTGAAGTGACTTGGCATGCAGCGAGTGCACACACACACACACATGCAGATATATATATATATAGATATAGATATATAAATATATATATATATATATTTACACATCTGCTCCCTCTTGAGCCTCCCTCCCCTCCATCCCAACCCTGACTAATTTTAACTTCAATTTACTTACAACTTAGATTTATTCTAAAACTTGTAAATTACCTATTATATTGCTGTCTCTATTTGTGCATCTTCTTAGCTCCTAACGCATGACATTAACCGTGAGTTGATTTAAAATTTTAATTTCTTGGCAGAAGGAGCATTACTTGTCCAATTTAGACATCATCTTCCTTCTTGCCCAAATCCCTCATGATAAATCAATTTGTAGACCCATAGATAAATGGTATATATGCTAATGGGCTTTCCTGAGCTAATGGTGGCTCAGATGGTAAAGAATCTGCCTGCAGTGCAGGAGACTTGGGTTCAATCCCTGGGTAGGGAAGATCCCCTGGAGAAGGAAATGGCAACTCACTCCAGTATTCTTGCCTGGCGAATCCCATGGACAGAGGAGCCTAGGGGACTACAATCCATGGGATCACAAAGAGTCGGACACAACTGAGCAACTAAAATACATACATGTTAATGTTAGACTTGGTTAGTTGTATAACAAGGTTCCTTAAAATCTGTGCAGTTCATAAGGCAGAGCAGTTTCTCTTAGCTGGAATAGATTCCATCATTGACTTGTCAAGCATGAATTATTTATTGGAGGTATGGATGAGGTTCTGACTTTCCACTCACTCTTGAATCTATTACAATCTGATACTCACTCCCAATACTCACCTTCTCTTTTGAAGGTTACCAAACATTGCCCACTGACAGATTTTTCTCTCTTGCCTTATCTTTATACAACATTGATTTCATGGTTGAGATCTCATCGATATTGATCCTTCAAAGATTTTTCTTAGTATTTCTCGATAAATGTTAAGAACAGAGAATTAGTATAAGAGAACAGAGAATTAGTATAAGATAATACAATTTATATTTTAAGATAGCTCAGGCAGAAAACAATCATAGTTGAACAAAGAACTATGGCAGCTTTCATAACTGGAGGCAAGTGTAGAGTCTAGACATGAGCCGAAAAAAAGTGACCTTTTTAGGAAGGAGAAGAATCCAATCAAGCCTTAACAATACTTTAGATTGGCAGAATGAATATAATAGGGAAATGCCCCAATGCAAAACAATTTGTTTGCATACAGTTGTCCTCTTAATTTCATGCCCCTGATTTTGTCAAGAAAGCAAGTAGCAGGGAAGGAGGAATCACATAGTCACATGTATTCTGAGTGTTTAAAATATGGATTCCTGCTGAAGTTTCATACAAATGGAAATCAGTAAATTAAAAAAAAAAATCTAAATTGAGAGCCCAGGTCAAATACTGACATAACCAAAAAGGTAGCAGCAACACAACAGATTGAGGCTGAAATAGTCATAGTTGTACTCAATTTAATTAGTTATAGTCGTAGTTTATAACTAACTTGGGGGCTTTCTCGGTGGCTCAGACAGTAAAGAATCTGACTGCTAATACAGGTAGATCCAGATTCAGTCCCTAAGTGGGGAAGATCCCCTGGAGAAGGGCATGGCAACCCACACTGGTGTTCTTGCATGGAGAATTCCATGGACAGGGGAATCTAGTGGGCTACAGTCTATGGGCTATATAGTCTATAGAGATGACTGAGTGACTAACACACACACACCCACACATACACACAAAGTCATAGCTCAACTTTAGTTCAAATTGAAATTAAAACCTTTAAGAACCTGAGTAACTTATCATCCTAATTCCAGAAATAGGAAATTTCTCAGACTTAGTGTAAGAAAAAGAAAACAATACAGAACATTCTCTGTTCTGTTTTGAATATACTCATGCATTATGAGATATGAAAGAAAAAAATTTAATTGATTAATAAAAAATTCAGTCAATAGAAGCAGACACACAGATAAATTAGTTATTAAGAAAGCAGATAGACTACTCTGCTCAGCCTGCATTAATAAAATATCATAGACTAGGTGGCTTAAACAATAGAGATTTATTTTCCCACAGTTCTGGAAGGTGGAAAACCAAGATCAAGTTCCTAGCCAGTTTAGTTTCTGGTGAAGTCTCTCCTCCTTGCTTTCAGACAGACACTTTCTTTCTGTTGTTCCCCACATGCCCTTTCCTTAGTACATTCATGCAGAGAGAAAAATGAGATCTCTGGTACCACTTTTTATAAGGACACTAATCTTATTCAATCAGGCTCCCTTCTTCAAGACCTCAGTTAACCTTAATTGCTTTCTTAGAAGTCCTATCTCCAAATACAGCCACTCTAGTGATGAAGGATTTCAGCACATGAATTTGGGGGAGGTGACACAAACATTCATTTCATAATAGCAAGCAAGCTAATATTTCAAAACAACTGTAATTATGTTAAATAATTACATACTTAAAGGTTGAAGATATAGTCAATAAGAAAAACAAAGACACAATAAGAGAAGAAGCTGGAAAAGAAAACTTCTGAAAACTTTAATTCTTCAGTGGGAATTAATAGCATTTTGGACCTACAATTGAAAGAGTCATAGAATTTGAAGGTAGTTCAGTAGAAGTTATTCAGATCAAAGCAAGGAGAGATGCATCAATGTACTGTGAGATAATATCTCCAGTAATTGAAATCTTAGTGAGAGAAATATAGGAGTAGGAAAATATTTCAGGAAAAATTGGCCAACTTTTTTTTCAAATTTGATTTAAAATGACATCTGAAAGTTTCAAGAAGCTAAAACAAACAACAGGATCAGCAGATGAAAGATGAATGAATATAAAGAAAATGCATCCAGCCATATTTTGTTATTTTGTTCAACTTTCTGAAAACTAAAGTTAATAAGAAATTCTGAAAGCAAGAAGGTAGAAAAGAAATATCAGGGAGCAAAATAATATTGATGACTGACTTATCAGAAACAGTGTAAGCCAGATGGCAATGAGAATGTTATCTATTAGAATCAATAGAAGAATAAAACAGAATAAATGTGAATAAATTAGAGTTAAATAACTAAATCAGATTTAAATAACTAAAAAAATAAAGATAAAAAGACGTTTTTTGAAAGTAGAAAAGAAAATAAAAACACATCATTTGTAGATAGAATTTAAGTATGGTAGCCACCTCATATGAAGCTACATAGATGCTAAAAGAGTATGGAAATTGGAAGAATATTCATAAATTGTTTAAAGAAAACATAATCACAGTCTAAAATTATATATACAGCTTAAAATATATTCAGGTAAAAGAAAACAAATGTATTTCATTGTGAGCAGACTGGTACTACAAAAAAGGCTAAATTATATTCTTTACCTTGAAGAGAAATGGCCTCAAATGGAAATCTGGATTTTTTTTGAGAAAACAAAGTGCATTAGGAATGGTAAATATGTAGGCAAGTATAAATAGCTATTTTCTGCTAAATTTCATTAAGAGACACATGGGAGCTTCAAGGGAAAATACAACTTTCATTTGTGTGGTTTATAATTTAAGTAGATATGAGAGTTATAGCATAGAGGATGACCAGGGGAGTCTATAGACATGTATGGTTTCTGCATTTATGTCAACTATTATAAAATTCAAATAGCCAGAAAGTTAATGGATGATATATTCATTATGTTTTAATGCTCAGAACAAACAATAAGCCAGATAATAGTATAATTTAAAACAATATAAAAATTAAAATATTTCAAAATATATTTACTAAACTAAAACAAGTTAAGAAAGAACAGACATAAAATAAAGGAGAAGCAAAATATATGAGTGGACCTATACTTTATTATTATATTAAATGATTATTAACAATGTGCATGGGTGCTAAGTTGCTTCAGTCATGTCTGACTCTGTGCAACCCTGTGGACCGTGGTCTGCCAGGGTCCTCTGTCCATGGGATTCTCTAGGTAAGAATACTGGAATGGGTTGCCGTGCCCTTCTCCCGGGTATTCCTGACCCAGGGATGGAACAAGGATCTCTTATGTCTTCTTCATTAGCATGTGTGTTCTTTCCCACTACTGCCACCTGGGAAGCCCAGTTATTAACAACAGAAACCAACTAAAAGGCAGAAACTGAAAATATGTTATAGAGAATCGATATGTAAATATGTACTAGAGACATATGTTAAATAAAAAGCTACAATAATGAAAATAAATTGACATAAAAAGATAATTTTTCTATGTTTACAGTAGGCAAAGAAGTGTGGAGTGCTATGTTAATAAGAGGCAACACATATGTCAATCAAAAAATAGTAACAGAGAAAAAGGACACTTCATGATGATAAATAAGTCAATTAATTAAGAAGACAATCATATATGCAAATGTGACTAATTATAGAACTTCAATATGCTTGCAAAAAAATCAACTGAATTAAAAGAAAATATACACAATGCCATAAAAGTTGTTATACATTATAAACCCATCTGTCAGTAATTGATAGAACAAATTGAAAAAGTCACTAAACACAGATGACTGAAAACTACTGTCACCCACATAGACCTACATCACAAGAATAATCCTGACATTTACATATACATGTTTGACCAAATGCTGGGACATTAAACACATCTGGATGCACATTAAAGGATGTATATCATTCAGATTATGATAAGATGAAAATATTAAACTATAAATAAATATCAAAAAGCTATCTAAGAAGATTCCAAAAAGTATTATTAAATATAAAGAGCTAGATTAAAAGTAAAAGTTTGGAACCAAGATATATGATGCAAAATCCAAATGTAAAGAAGCTAATGGAGTTACATTCATATCAATCAAAGTTTGAGAAACAGAACATTACTACAAATAAAGGACCATTTTATAAGAATGAAAGCATTACTTAATCAAGGAGATATAGCAATCCTAAATATGTATGCAACTATTACCATATGTTAAAAATACATAAAGCAAGAATTGATAGAAGTTAAATAGAAGTAGATGAAACTACAGTTCAATTTAAGGTTGCAATATTTTTCTTTTGGCATTTAATACAAGTAATCAAAAAATAGAAAAGATCTCAAAGATCTGAAGGACACTATTAACAAACTAAATTGAATTGATATTACAGATGAATGTACTCAACAATGACTAAATAAATATATTTTCAAACAATGGAAAATAGGCCAATGCTCTATCATAAATAAGTTTTAAAATTTTCTAGGAAATTGCACAGATTAGATTTCTTGATCATAGTGAATTAAATTATAAATAATAAAAAAACACATGGTAAATCCCCACATTCTTGGATATTAGAAATACACTTCTAAATAATCCTTGAGCCAAGAAAGAATCTATAGCAAAAAAGGAAGTATGCTAACTAGACAATAATGGAATATCACATATCAAAATTTGTAGGAAGTAACTGAAGCAATTATTAAATCTACATCTTTATGCTGTGAGATATAGGCAAAAAGTTATGACACTGAAAGATGAATTCCACAGGTCAGTAGCTGCCCAATATGCTACTGGAAAAGAGTGGAGAAATAATTCCAGAAACAATGAAGAGACAGAGATAAAGTGAAAACAGGTGATGGAAGCGTCAGGGGAGTGTGTAATTTCCTTGGTTCTGTCTCACTGCAGCAAAAATTTGAAGCAACAGACAGACCAGTGCTATAGCTCAGTTTTAATTAGAAAGCAAAGGAAATACATCCTCGAGTCATGAGGGCAGGCTGACCCAAAAGACGCAAAGAGAAGAGAAGCCCCAATCCTTCTAGGCTTCCTCCCTTTAAACATTTGTCTCCTCTTCCCAGAGCCTGCCCTATGTAAACTGGGCTAGCCAGGACAGCTTTTTTTTTTTAACCTGAGGTTCTCACTCTGGTCCTTGGACCTTTCTTTGTTCTATTTTCATGGGCTTTTCCTTTCTTTGTGTTTTAGCCATCACCATCTTGGACTCCTTTTTCCTATTCTAACTACCCAACATTCCCCTCTCAAGATAGGGAGGCTCAGTTCTCTGGGAATGGGGTGTTGAGGTCTCTCTGGCTACTTCCTGATGAACTGGGAGGGTGAGGGGCATTGGGCCCTCTCCTCTTGCTAGTATCAAGCTTCAGAGTCCTTATAGTGGTGTCCATCTAAGGATGGATATTTTCTGTGGTCAGGTGGTTTTATATACCTTTGTTGAACTGTCACTGCATGTAGTTTGTTGATCTGGACAGAGACAAAATGGGTTAGACAATTGATAATATATGGAGCAACCATATTGTTAGTAGTTAGAATAGGAAACAGGAGTCCAGAATGACAGTGGCTAAAAGACTAGGAAGGGAAAAACCCGCAAAAATAGAACAAAGGAAGGTCCAAGGACCAGAGTGAGGACCTCAGGCAGAAAAAATAGCACTCCTGGCTAGCCCAATTTACATAGGGCAGGCCCAGGGGGAGGAAAAAACATAAAAAGAGGAGCCAACGGGCTGGGGGTCTCTCTCTCTCTCTCCCCTGCATGCACGTGCTCATTCTCCCTCTCTCTCTCTCTCTCATCTCTGAATCTTTTAGGTCAGCATGCCCTCATGCCTCAAGGGTGTATTTTCCTTTGTTTTCTAAATAAAACTGATCTGTTCAAGAACTATAACACAGACTGTCCAAAAGCTCCGACGCACCGAGGGCTTTAACGTCCATCGCTTCAAATCTTTGTTGTGGGGAGACAGAACCAAGATTACACTCCCCTGACAATATGGTGATAACAGGGGCATTCAGTTCAGTTCAGTTCAGTTGCTCAGTCATGTCAGACTCTTTGTGACCCCATGAATCGCAGCACGCCAGGCCTCCCTGTCCATCACCAACTCCCGGAGTTCACTCACGTGATGCCATCCAGCCATCTCATCCTCTGTCGTCCCCTTCTTCTCCTGCCCCCAGTCCCTCCCAGCATCAGAGTCTCAGAGTTTCAGCTTTAGCATCCTTCCTTCCAAAGAAATCCCAGGGCTGATCTCCTTCAGAATGGACTGGTTGGATCTCCTTGCAGTCCAAGGGACTCTCAAGAGTCTTCTCCAACACCACAGTTCAAAAGCATAAATTCTTCAGCGCTCAGCCTTCTTCACAGTCCAACTCTCACATCCATACATGATCACAGGAAAAATCATAGCCTTAACTAGATGAAACTTTGTTGCAAAGCAATGTCTCTTTGGTTGGTCATAACTTTTTTTCCAAGGAGTAAGCGTCTTTTAATTTCATGGCTGCAATCACCATCTGCAGTGATTTTGGAGTCCCCCAAAATAAAGTCAGTCACTGTTTCCACTGTTTCCCCATCTATTTCCCATGAAGTGATGGGACTGGATGCCATGATGTTGGTTTTCTGAATGTTGAGCTTTAAGCCAACTTTTTCACTCTCCTCTTTCACTTTCATCAAGAGGCTTTTTAGTTCCTCTTCACTTTCTGCCATAAGGGTGGTGTCATCTGCATATCTGAGGTTATTGATATTTCTCCCGGCAATCTTGATTCCAGCTTGTGTTTCTTCCAGTCCAGCGTTTCTCACGATGTACTCTGCATATAAGTTAAATAAGCAGGGGCATTAGCCAACTCCAAATTTCCCCTCATCAAGAGAACGATCTCCCAAAGAGAGATTGTAGCCACCCTGATAACTCTCCAGCTCGTTCTTTGAGATCCAGTAGGATCTGAATGCTTTCCTTAAGATCATGAGACTTTCTTTAATGTAGCTGGAGGGGTTTACCCAGAAACAACAGGTCTCATTTAAGATGACTCAAGTCCCTCCCTCTTCAGGTCAGGAGATCTATCTCATGTTTATTTTGGAGTACAACCCCTGCCAAGCTGTGTTGGCTCTTTAGAACTATTCTTTGAAATCTAATCCCCAGAAACTTAATCTTTGGGGTGTTCATTAGAAAGACACTCACTTGTATTCCTGAATAGGTATCTGAGATCTCCCCGGGACTCACAGGTGGGTTGAGTGTCCTCTTCTGTTTTCTTCCACAGCTTGACTTGTGAGTAGTGAACCTAGGAGTTGTGTCCTGGTACACTGACTGCTGTGTGGATAGAAAGTATTACAGAGTAGGGGCCCTTCCATGTGGGCTGGAGTTGAGCCTTTGGGAACCCATCTTTCCAGACTTTAATTAGGATTTGAGTCACTGGAGCACATAGTGGTGGATCTTTAGAATCTTTTGGGCCCTGATTGATACCCCACAAGCATATATCCCATTGGAATTGCCCAATGGCCATGGTATAAGACTGGAGGTTCTGAGCCTCTGGACTGAGGAAGAGGTCATTTACATAAAGAAAATTTCTCCCATATGACATCTCATAAGGACTAAGACTAACCTGTTCCTTAGCGGTAATATAGGTGTGGAGGAGAGCTATTGGTGAAGCCTCCTTCCATCCCAGGGAGGTCTCCTGGACTATCTTTTTTATCGCTGATTTTAAGAATTGGTTGGTTCTTTCTACTTTTCCTTAAGACTGAGGCCTCCAGGAACAATGGAGATAATAAGTAATGCCCAATACATTAGAGACATCTTGGGTGACCTTAGAAGTAAATGATGTCCCATTGTCATTTTGTAATGACGTGAGCAGACCAAATCTTGGAATAATTTCATGAAGCAGTATTTTTTACCACCTCCTCAGCCTTCTCAGTCCAGGTGGAGAAGCCTTCAGTCCATCCTGTGAATGTATCTGTCATGAAAAATAGGTATTTATACCATTGAGAAACTGGCATGTGGGTGAAGTTCATCTGCTAGTCCTCTCCAGGGTAGGTCCCATGCCATTGGATGCGTTGGGCCATCTGGGGTGTTGGAGCTCCTTGGGGGTTGTTTAATTGGCAAGTGGGACAAGAGGAGACCACTTCCCTTATTGTCATTTGGAAGCCTGTTCCTCTGAGGGAACTTTCTAGTAACCTTTGGAGGGACTTCTGCCCTAAATGAGAAGTGGCATGTAAGGAGTTAACCAACTTCCATTGGAGGTTCCAAGGCAGAAAAAGGAATCCCCACTTTTGGAACCACCCCATATGATCTTCTTGAAAACCCTCACTCTTAGCTTTAACAGTCTCACCTTCAGTATAAGAAGGAGTTTCTGGCAAATTAGTCTGTGGAACTAAGGTGGCAACCTCTACTAAGTCATTGTTCTGTAATATTGTTCTCTTAGCTACCTAATCGACTGCTTGGTTCCCTCATGCCATTTCCATGCTCCCTTTTTGGTGTCCTTTAAATTGGGAGACTGAAACCTCAGTGGGCAGATGGACTGCCTCCAAGACCCTAAGGATTTGATCACCATATTTGATTGGGGATCCTCGGGTACCAGGGAGGATCTTATCTTTCCAAGTAGCAACATGTGCATGTAGCATCAGAAATGCATATTTGGAGTCAGTGTAAATGATTACTCTTTTTCATTCTCCCAGCTCTAAAGCTCAAGTCAGGACTATGAGTTGAGCTAACTGGGCTGAAGTACCTGGTGGCAAAGGTTTAGCCTCTATGGTCTCAAAATTGGAGACTACTGCATATCCAGCTCTTTTTCCATCCAAGACAAAGCTGCTTCCATCAATGTGCCAGATTTGTTCAGAATTGGTCAGAGGATCTTCTGACAATCCCTCTCGAGGTTTTGTCCAGTCATCCAAAGTTTCTAGGCAAGAGTGAAAGGGGAGAGAGTCCTCGGGGGTAGACAGGAGGCTAACTGGGTTAAGAACCTCACAAGGGTATACAGTCAGGCCTGGATTTTCCATCAGCACTACTTGATATCTGAGGATCCTTTGATCAAAGATCCATAAATGGCCTCTCCCATTCAGGAGTTATTTCACTTGGAGACTGGTAAAAATAGTTAGTTTGCCCCCAAAAAAGAGTTTTAAAGCATCTTGTATCAGGACTGCAATAGCTGCAAGATTTTGAAGGCAGGGAAAGGTCTCTTCCCAATAAGGGAGTAGGACACGCAGGGACCACCAAAGCCTGGTGGGAAAGTATTTGTCCATTCCAGCAACAAAGAAGTGCTTGGGTGAATCTTTTTGTAATTGACTTCCCCATAGCACCCAAAATGGTACAGGTTTGAGGGTAGAAGACTCCGGAGAAGGAGGACAGGACAGAATAGGTAGCCCCTTTGTCAACTAAGAAATTCTCAGACCTACCTGCCACATCCAATTGCACCCTTGGCTCCAATTCCATGATGGTTATCTGTGATAGGCATGCTGGCTGGAGAGGGCTGCTTCAGTCCTGTTGAACCATCATGAGGGAAGGCTTGTCACTTGACCTTGAGGCTCTATCGTCCCAAGGGCAGAGTGCCACTCAATGTCCCAACTGTTGGTATTTGTAGCAAGCTGTTTTAGGAGACTTGTCATGGTTTGGACCCTCTTCGACCCAATGTCTCACCTGTCTACAGATTAGATATTTGTCTTGTGCCTTGTCCTTCAAGGACTCGGAGTTTGCCATAGGGCTTCCCTGGAGGGTGGCTAGCATCTGGGCATGCCTTGTCTCTTTTTCCCT
>NW_011494748.1:3367791-3368902 GCF_000754665.1 Bison bison bison | reverse complement strand
CTGCTGTAGCTGTTGTAACTTTATCTTGATGTTTGATACATATTGGGACAGGTATTCGTCCTTTAAAATCACTTGTCCCTCTTGAGAGTCTAAGTCGAGATTGGTAAAGTTTTGGAGGGCCTCTTTTAGACTTTCCAGAAAAAGCAATGGGGTTCTCGTTGGACTCCTGAGTTATTGCTGAGACCAGGCACAGTCCCACAACTATTAGGTTTCCTTCTATGTCCATGGGTGGACTTCTTTATGGGTGTCTTTCTGAAGCTTATGCTACCCACTACTGTTGCAACCTGAAAGCCGGCGTCCCCAGGTAAAGGTGCAGATCCCCAGGCAGGTTGAGGCATGACAGCCTCCTGGAGATCGAATCCCCGGGCAGGTCGAGGCATATCGGCCTCCGGAGAATTAGGTCCTTGGCAGGTGAAGGCATGTCGACATCCTGGGACACCTGGACTGGCAGATCCCTGAGCAGTTTGAGGGGTGACAACCTCCCAATGACCAGATCCCTAGGCAGGTTAAGGCAGGTCGACCTCCTGGGACCCCCAGGATGGAGCTGGGCATCCCCAAGGTCTCCAGTGTGACTAGCACTGGGTATGATTAAGAGGTTGTAATTTTAACTCATTGATGCTTTATTCACTGTGGATGGAAATAGATATCATTATGTAAAGCAATCCAAGCCTGTGTCTTGAGACTGGCCTGGTGAAACAGCCATAAGACTTATCCTCTTATTGCTCTGAGGGAATGTAAGTCATTGATTTCCTCCCCTAGTCCTCCATAAGAGAAGGTTAGGGTGTTTCTAATGATAAACATTTCATTGTCATAGACCCACTTTAGGTCATAACAGAAGTAATGACAAAGGAATGGTTATCTGGTCTTGTTAGGGGCATTAAGTGTATTTTAATAACAGTAAGCGGGGTGGAGCAATGTTCCCTACAAGGGAGCAGGGTCCTGGTTGTAGGAGTTAGTAAGTGCCATGAAATTAAAAGACGCTTACTCCTTGAAAGGAAAGTTATGTCCAACCTAGATAGCATATTCAAAAGCAGAGACATTACTTTGCCAACAAAGGTCCGTCTGGTCAAGGCTATCGTTTTTCCTGTGGTCATGTATGGATGTGAGAGTT
>NW_011494748.1:3366409-3367505 GCF_000754665.1 Bison bison bison | reverse complement strand
ATGGCATCACTGACTCGATGGACGTGAGTCTGAGTAAACTCCGGGAGTTGGTGATGGACAGGGAGGCCTGGCGTGCTGTGATCCATGGGGTCGCAAATAGTCGGACACGACTGAGTGACTGAACTGAACTGAACAGACCAGATGTTCCATAAAAATGGAGTGGAGATTTGGTGCAAGGGTATGTTTGTAACTTTAGGAGAAGGGTGGTAAGGGTTTGGGCCCAAATGGCCTGCAGGGCTAAATCCCAAAGTGGCAAACATTGTCCATGGAAGCCCAATTGCCCTTGAAGAGATGCCACCAACAGATGGACGTTTAGCAGGCATTGTGTGCCTGTCACCTGCCTTAGCATGTTCACTGAGAGAGGTTGTTTTTGCACATGTTTTTGGAAACACGGAAGATGAAGGACTGAATATCTAGAGAGATTGGGTATTATACAGTATTTCCCTCCCCAGGGCCAGCTATTTTCTGGTTGTCCCTCCAGAAGATTGTAGAGGCAAAATTGTGACCCAGATAGGGCTCAGGAAAGGAGAATGAAAACAGGAGGGAAGGGGGCAGGGCACAACTTTGAAAGAATGACAGCCAAGGGAATAACAAATCAATTAAAATCAAATGGGTCCAAGATGACAAGTCAAATTTAACTAAATCTTGATCCTTAATCTTCATGTTAAATGACACACCCAGAGGTTCCAGGACAGTTGCAGTTCAGTTCAGTTCAATTCAGTCACTCAGTCATGTCCGACTCTTTGGGACCCCATGAATCGCAGCACACCAGTCCTCCCTGTCCATCACCAACTCCCGGAGTTCACTCAGACCCATGTCCCTTGAGTCAGTGATGCCATCCAGCCATCTCATCCTCTGTCGTCCCCTTCTCCTCCTGCCCTCAATCCCTCCCAGCATCAGAGTCTTTTCCAATGAGTCAACTCTTCATTGGAGTTTCAGCTTTAGCATCATTCCTTCCAAAGAACACCCAGGGCTGATCTCCTTCAGAATGGACTGGTTGGATCTCCTTGCAGTTCAAGGGACTCTCAAGAGTCTTCTCCAACACCACAGTTCAAAAGCATCAATTCTTCAGTGCTCAGTTTTCTTCACAGTCCAA
>NW_011494748.1:3364727-3366309 GCF_000754665.1 Bison bison bison | reverse complement strand
TTCACAGTCCAACTCTCACATTCATACATGACCACTGGAAAAAACCATAGCCTTGACTAGACAGACCTTTGTCAGCAAAGTAATGTCTCTGCTGTCAAAAACCTAAGGAGTGGGTGGTTCCCCAATTGTTGGAATGATCCTCCCACTCATTAGCATATGAAATCACCTAGCTCCAGAAGACTAACCTCACCACATTCCATGGCCACAGCACTTGCCCTCTGCAATGGCCCACACACTGTGGAGTGTGTTTCTCTCTGAATCTGAAAAAATCCACCTCTTACCTATAGCTATATCTCTCTCTGAATTTTTTGTAATGAGACATCAAGAGCCTGAGCTTCATTAAGACCTACAGCCAGGCACCGTGGGTTTTGGCTGGACTCAAGTCCCAGTAGGGAGAAGCTGAAGGATGGGAGTAAAAAGCAGTGGCAAAAACGTAGTTAGGAATCTCATTCATAACCTGCTGTCAAATCTGCTAAATACCCAAACTGTGTTCACAATTTTCATTGGCCTGATCCTTGGCACAAAGAAGATTAAGGACAGAAGAAACCTCCACCCTCTTAGGCAACAGCTACTAAGGCACAGGAGATAGTAAAGCATTTGGAAAACCCTGGGGAACCCACTGCCACTCCTGTTTGCAAGGGGTTCAAGGAAATAAGAAATGAGATGTTGTAAAGGAATTAAGATTTCATTAACTATAAGTCCTTCCAGGTGTAGGTGTGAGGACTTCCTACCCCAACCAGAGGTCTTCTGGAATCAGTGAATTAAAATGGACTGGAATGAGAGAATTTAATGCAGATGACCATTTTATCTACTACTGTGGTCAAGAATCCCTTAGAAGATATACAGCAGCATTCATAGTCAACAAAAGAGTCTGAAATGCAGTACTTGGGTGTAATCTCAAAAATGACAGAACTATCTCTGTTCGTTTCTAAGGCAAACCATTCAATATCACAGTAATCCAAGTCTATGCCCCAACCACTAATGCCAATAAAGCTGAATTGAATAGTTCTATGAAAACCTACAAGACCTTTTAGAACTAACACCAAAAAAAAAAAAAAGATGTCCTTTTCATCATAGGCACTGGAATGCAAAAGCAGGAAGTCAAGAGATACCTGGAGTAACAGGCAAATTTGGCCGCGGTGTACAAAATGAAGCAGGGCAAAGGCTAATAGAGTTTTGCTAAGAGAATGCACTGGTCATAGCAAACATCCTCTTTCAAGAACACGAGGGAAGACGCCACACATGGACATCAGCAAAATCAGATTAATTATATTCTTTGCAGCCAAAGATGGAGAAGCTCTACAGTCAGCAAAAATAAAGACTGGAAGTTGACTGTGGCTTGTTTAATTTAAATTTAAATGGAAGAAAACAGGGAAAATCACTAAAGCATTCAGTTCAGTTCAGTCACCCAGTCGTCTCTGACTCTGCGACCCCATGGACTGAAGCACACCAGGCCTCCCTGCCCATCACCAACTCCTGGAGTTTACTCAAACTCATGTCCATTGAGTCGGTGATACCATCCTACCATCTCATCCTCTGTCGTCCCTTTCTCCTGCCGCCTTCTATCTTTCCCAGCATCAGA
>NW_011494748.1:3335489-3364627 GCF_000754665.1 Bison bison bison | reverse complement strand
TAAAACTGGAGCCTATTATACAGAGTGAAGTAAGCCAGAAGGAAAAGCATAAATACAGTATACTAACACATATATATGGAATTTAGAAAGATGGTAACAATAACCCGGTGTACGAGACAGCAAAAGAGACACTGATGTACAGAACAGTTTTATGGACTCTGTGGGAGAGGGAGAGGGTGGGAAGATTTGGGAGAATGGCAATGAAACATGTAAAATATCATGTAGGAAACGTGTTGCCAGTCCAGGTTCGATGCATGACGCTGGATGCTTGGGGCTGGTGTACTGGGACGGCCCAGAGGGATGGTATGGGGAGGGAGGAGGGAGGAGGGTTCGGGATGGGGAACACATGTATACCTGTGGCGGATTCATTTTGATATTTGGCAAAACTAATACAATTATGTAAAGTTTAAAAATAAAATAAAATTAGAGAAAAAAAAAAAAATAAAATAAAATAAATTTAAATGGAAGAAAACAGGGAAAATCACTAAAGCATTCAGTTCAGTTCAGTCATCCAGTCGTCTCTGACTCTGCGACCCCATGGACTGAAGCACACCAGGCCTCCCTGCCCATCACCAACTCCTGGAGTTTACTCAAACTCATGTCCATTGAGTCGGTGATACCATCCTACCATCTCATCCTCTGTCGTCCCTTTCTCCTGCCGCCTTCTATCTTTCCCAGCATCAGAATCTTTTCCAAGGAGTCAATTCCTCATATCAGGTGGCCACAATATTGGAGTTTCAGCTTCAGCATCACTTCCTTCGAATGAACATTCAGGACTGATATCCTTTAGGATGGATTTCTTGGATCTCCTTGCAGTTCTAGGTGTTCTCAAGAGTCTTCTCCAACCTCAGTTCAAAAGCATCAAATCTTCAGTGGTCAGCTTTCTTTACAGTCCATATCTCACATCCATACATGACTACCGGAAAAACCATAGCTTTAACTAGATGGACCTTTGTCTGCTTTGTAATATGCTCTCTACATTGGTTATAACTTTTCTTCTAAACAAACCATTCAGGTATGACCTAAATCAAATCCCTTAGGATTATACTGTAGAAGTAATAAATAGATTCAAGGGATTTGATCTGATAAAAAGCCTGAAGAACTAGGATCAGAGGTTTGTAACACTGTACAGGAGGCAGTGATCAAGATCATCCCCAAGAAAAAGAAACACAAAAAGGCAAAGTGGTTGTCTGAGGAGGCCTTACAAATAGCTGAGAAAGAGGAGAAGCTAAAGGCAAAGGAGACAAGGAACGATATACCCATTTGAATGCAGCATTCCAAAGAATAGCAAGGAGAGATATGAAAGTCTTCCTCAGTGATCAGTGCAAATAAATAGAGGAAAACAAGAGAATGGGGAAGACTAGAGATCTCTGTAAGAAAATCAGAGATACCAAGGGAACATTTCTTGCAAAGACAGACATAATAAAGGACAGAAATGGTGTGGACCTAACAGAAGCAGAAGGTATCAAGAAAAGGTGGCAAGAATACACAGAAGAACTATACCAAAAATATCTTAATGACCCAGATGATCACTATGATGTGATCATTCACCTAGAGACAGACATCCTGGAATGTGAAGTCAAGTGGGCCTTAGGAAGCATCACTATGAACAAAGCTAGTGGAGGTGATGGAATTCCAGTTCAGCTATTTCAAATCCTAAAAGATGATGCTGTGAAACTACTGTACTAAATAAACTGGCAAATTTGGAAAACTCAAAAGTAGCCACAGGACTGGAAAAGATCAGTTTTCATTACAATCCCAAAGAAGGGCAATGCCAAAGAATGTTCAAACTACCTCACTATTGCACTCATCTCACACACTACCAAACTAATGCTCAAAATTCTCCAAGCAAGTCTTCAACAGTACGTGAAACATGAACTTCCAGATGTTCAAGCTGGATTTAGACAAGGCAGAAGAACCAGAGATCAAATTGCCAACATCATTTGAATCATCGAGAAAGCAAAAGAGTTCCAGAGAACCATCTACTTCTGCTTTATCAATTATGCCAAAGCCTTTGACTGTGCAGATCACTACAAACTGTGGAAAATTCTTAAAAAGGTGGGAATACCAGACCACCTGCCTCCTGAGAAATCTGTATGCAGGTCAAGAAACAACAGTTAGAACTGGACATGGAACAACAGACTGGTTACAAATCAGGAAAAGAGTACGTCAAGGCTGTGTACTGTCACCCTGCTTATTTAACTTATATGCAGAGTACATCATGCGAAATGCTGGGCTGGATTAAGCTCAAGGTGGACTCAAGATTACCAGGAGAAATATCAATAACCTCAGATAAATCAGATGATGCCACCCTTATGGCAGAAAGCGAAGAAGAACTAAAGAGTGTCTTGATGAAAGTGAAAGAGAAGAGCAAAAAGTTTTGGCCACCTCATGCGAAGAACTAACTCCTTGAAAAAGACCCTGATGCTGGATAAGACTGAAGGCAGGAGGAGAAGGGAACGACAGAAGATGAGATGGATGGATCACGGACTCAATGGACACGAATTTGAACAAGCTCCAGGAGTTGGTGATGGACAAGGAAGCCTGGAGTGCTTCAGTCAATGGGGTTGCAAAGAATCAGACACGACTGAGCGACTAAACTGAACTGAACTGATGCTATGAGAAGAAAGATTTAAAATCAATGATCTAAGTATGTAACAAACTATAAAGGGGAAAAAATTGAACACAATGTAGGGAGAATAAAAGAAATAATAAAAATAAGATTGTAAAATCAGTAGCAGATAATAGACAAAAACATTTAAAATTAACCATCATAATTTGATACTTGAAATCAGTAAATTACTAAACCACAGAAAGGCTAATTAAGGCAAAACATTGATTCAAATTAAAAATATTAAGGGTAACTGAACATATATTATTGCAGACCATTTAGACATTAAAACTGTAATAAAAGAATTTTATAATAATTTTCAAAAATAAATCAGCAGTGATCATAGAAATAATTGATTACATTAAAAATATTTTTGAGATAAAGTAGACAATATTTATTTATCATCAGTTCACATGGTCTTCTGGTTCTGGAAAATAAATACCAATAAATCAGATGAAGGAATCAGGTCAGAATTATAGATTTAATGTCATGTCACAAGATGTCCCTTTCATCTTCCTTTCTTCTTTGCACTTTAGAGATTCGTTTGCCTCACAAACAGTAACTGTTTTCATTCAGAGAAGTTTTTTTCACTAAAGCTCAATATTCTATGGGATAAGCATCTGGTTTATTACAGATGTGGTATTTTAGCTTTGCATTAAAAAAAAAACAAACTAATTGTTTAAAATACTGGAATTGTCAGACGCAGCCTTTGGTAACCCATGAGGCAATCAGAAAGTTTAGTCTTACTGAACAGCACTGTCTTATCCAGTGATTCTGAACTGTAGCCCCCTCGTCAATCTAATTGTTGGTGATAGTAATAAGCACATTAAAGAAAAGTTTCTCTCAGGCATAGTACCAGAGAGAAATTTTACTCCCTCCAGTGCTTTGTTTTCCTGAGTCAGAAAATGTAAATGAGTTATAGATGTACAGTCCCTCCCTCATCTGAACATACCATGAGAAATATACAGGACCGACACTGTGAATCTCTAACATGGATATACACAAAGATGTTTCTGAGTAGTCAAGAAAGTCTCATAATGTGCATCAAGAGGTGCATCACAGGAGACACAAGACTGAAGTTCTAATTACCTTAGATATTTTCTGGTATCAATCAAAAGAAAGTACTTTCTCCATGACCATGACCTCCCACTGGACCTGGCTTCTCCTCTTCAACTTTGAGGCATTTCTCATACAAAATTACCTTCCTAAGCTTTATTTAAGTGTGGCACTTCAGCCTTTTCCTAGAGAAGACATGACTTCAAGAAATCAACTAGATTTTAACAAGGTGCTCAATATCACACTCTTTAGAAGACTGGATTACTTATACATGAACAAAAATTAAAGGAGTCTTCCAAGTTGATGTCTGTCTCCACAACACAAAGTTCTTTGTATTATCAATAACTCTAGCTAAGCATGTCTTAAAACAAACAAACAAACAAACAAAAAAACGAAAAACAGTGCTAGGAAAGATAGTGATAATATTAATAGAAATTCTTTGATTTGGGGTTTGAAAACTATAGATCAAGAGCATTTTGTTTATATCTCACTCAACAGATATGTCTGGTCCAACCATAATTCATCCTTATAAGACTCACTCAGATTCATTCCCCAAAGAGGCTGGTTCAATGGATCAAATCTTACATGTTGTTCAAGTGGAATGTTTTACCAGAAAAAGAAAAACGAGTGGAGAAAACTCAAAATAGAGTCACCAAGTCTTGCATTTATCATTAAACAAAAAATAATCCTATCATCAAAGAATATTTATTTCATTGTCACAATTCCGATGTTTCCCTTTAAGAAAAGAGACTATCTTCCACTCTCAGTATAAATTGGGCTGAAAAACACTTGAATTTTCCTTCATATATTCATATACCCTTTCTCTTATACACACACATATATACACACACTCAAAGCAAAACTTTTTCTATGTTAAAAAAAATACTAGCTGATTAGAGTCTTTTTATTTTATGCTATGCATATAGACAGTGATGTGGCAAATATTCTTTGCCCCCTTTATTTGCTGTCTTCTTCTACTCTGTGTGGTGGGCTTCCCTGGTAGCTCAGCTGGTAAAGAATATGCCTGCAATGCAAGAGAGGCCAGTTCGATTTCTAGATCAGGAAGATCCCCTTGAGATGGGATAGATTACCCACTCCAGCATTCTTGGGCTTCCCTGGTAGCTCAGACGGTAAAGAATCTGCATGCAATGTGGAAGACTTGGGTTCAACCCTTGGGTAGGGAAGATCCCCTGGAGGAGAGCATGGCAACCCACTCCAGTATTCTTGCCTGGAGAATCCCCACAGACAGAGAAGCCTGGCAAGCTATAGTCCATTGGGATGTGAAGAGTGGGACATGACTGAATGACTAAGCACAGCACTATTGTAACCATGGCAGTACAGATCTCCTGGTGCAGGAAGCAGAGATGAATGATAGCCACAATTTTGTCCCCTTTGCATCTGCATCGTATTAAATGAGCAGTCATATTCTAACCATGAAAGCAAAACTCATATAATAAAAGTGATAGAGCAGAAAGATAGTCTGACTTCTTTATCTCACCCTTGCACAGATGTTCTAGACTGCCTAGTTCTAGACTGCCTTATTCTAGACTTATTACATAGGGTAAAATTAAAGTTAGAAAACATTTTTTCATAATTTTACTCAATACCAAGTTCTAATACACGGTAGTGAGTGGGACCAACTTCTAATTAAATTATTTTAAACCACATTTTCCTGTGAGATGAGATGGTATAGTTCACTTGGCATATGCTTTAGCTTTCAAAAAGCAAATAAAATATAGAATCAAGCAACACTGACCAGAAGTGGGGAAGGAATAAACCAAACACTAGATCCAAAATGTAAGTAACAGGATCTGTGTTCATCACAAAGAGTGATCCTTCTTTTTAAAAGACTCTAATAGCTTCATATCTCACACTCAACAAAAGCCAAAATCATCCTGTGACTTAAAAGACATTCATGATGCATTTATTCCATTGCCCCTCTGATTTAATAACTCCTTTCTAACTCAGAAATGTTTCTTTCAGCTGTGGGTACTACAGCAAAAGCCAAATGGAGGCCACGGTACAAATAAGGTTGAATATTTAGTAGGTGTAAATTAAGCTGGGAATATATTTTAGCTTCCTAACAATAAATAATATAACTTCATTATGATTTTGTGTGCATATGTGAGTAAAACTAAGTTGTTTATACATATATAGAACTACAAGTGCTCAAAATATTTAAAAACTGACATTATTGTCTATGTGTGGATGTTTACTTGTGGGCTGAGTAGGTAATAAATAGATGAGAAATCAAATAAAAAGTACATAATTCTTACATCATTATATACTTATTCCATAAGGTTTACTTACTTCCTTTTCAGCAAAAAATATTTTAATCCAAATGTTCACATAATTTTTGTGTTCTGTTACAGAAATGCCAAATTTATTAAACCAGTTAGTTCAATTTGGAGATTCTTTCTTTACTGAAGCAATAACAATGGGAATTGCCAAGAATATTTCTTAAAGCAATATTTACATTGAAGAAAAAGCATATGAGTTTTACATATTATGTTCCAATATTTTATTTAAGTAGATTAATTATTATTTATTAAAATTTTAAAATATTTCAGTATATGTAACTGTTTCTTTTTAGCATTCTTTTACATCAAAATGTAGACCTTTAAAGAAAATATTAAATGTGTATTTATTTTAAATTTTTCAGTGCTGGAATATAATAGAGACAACAAAAAATAGCAATATAGTGATAAATTTATTAAAATCTCTCACCAGTGGAGATATAGCTTGAACTAAAATAGCCAGTGCTGGAATCTATAGGAATAACTTCCAAGAATGTTAGTACACTAAACATAACAAAGGCAATATGTGGCAAACCCACAGCAAACATTATTCTCAATGATAAAAGATTATAAGCATTTCCTCTCAGATCAGTAGCTAGACAAGTGTTCCCACTCTCACCACTATTATTCAACATAGTTCTAGTTCATAGTTCATAGTTCATGGCAATCAGACAGGAAAAATAAATAAAAGGAA
This sequence comes from Bison bison bison, assembly GCF_000754665.1. Lineage (NCBI taxonomy): Eukaryota > Metazoa > Chordata > Mammalia > Artiodactyla > Bovidae > Bison > Bison bison. The sequence continues at coordinate 3,357,969 of NW_011494748.1, read as the reverse complement.
TCCAGATCGGAAAAGAAGTAAAACTCTCACTGTTTGCAGATGATATGATACTATACATACAAAACACTTCCTAACAGCACACACAAAAATAAACTCAAAATGGATTAAAGACTTAAATGTAAAACAAGAAACTATAAAACTCCTAGAAGAAAATAAAGGCAAAACACTCTTTGACATTAATCACAGCAAGATTTTCTATGACCCACTTACTAGAATAATGGAAATAAAACAAAAATAAACAAATGAGACTTAATCAAACTTCAAAGCTTTTGCACAGCAATGGAAACCATAAAGAAGATGAAAAGGCAAGCCTCAGAAGGGGAGAAATTAATTGCAATGAAGCAACTGACAAAGGATTAATCTTCAAAATACATAAGCAGCTCAGGCAGCTCAATATCAGGAAAACAATCAAAAAATAGTCAGAAGATCTAAACAGACAGTTCTCCAAAGAATACATACAATCAATAAACACATAAAAAATGCTCAATATTGCTATTATAAGAGAAATGCAAATCAAAACTGAAATGAGGTATCATCTAACACCAATCAGAATGGCCATCACCAAAAATATACAAACAATAAATGGTGGAGAGGATGTGAAGAAAAGAGAACCCTCTTGCACAGCTGGTAGGAATATAAATTGATACAGCCATTGTGGAGAACAGTATGGAGATTTCTTGAAAAACTAGGAATAAAACTACTATATGACTCAGAAATCCCACTACTGGGCATATACCCTGAGAAAAACACACAATTCTAAAAGACACATGTACCCCAATATTCATTGCAGCACTGTTTACAACAGCCAGTACATGGAACAACCTAGACGTTCATTGATAGATGAATGGATAAAGAACTTGTGCTATATATATACAAAGGAATATTACTGAGCTGTAAAAGGAATGAATTTGAGTCAGTTCTAGTGGTGTGGATGAACCTAGAGCCTGTTACAGAGAGTGAAGTCAGAAAGAAAAAGACAAATGTTATATATTAAAGCATATATTAATATATGGAATCCAGAAAAATGATACTGATGAACCTATTTGCAGGGTACCAGCAGACCCACAAATATGGATAATAGACTTGTGGACACAGTAGAAGGAGAGGGTGAGATGAATTGAGACAGTAGCATTGAAATATATACATTACCATATGTAAAATAGATAGCTAGTGGGAATTTGCTATAAGAAAAGGAGGCTCAAGAGGGAGGAGATGTATGTATGCCTATGGCTGATTCATGTTGATGTATGGCAGAAATCAACACAACATTGTAAAGCAATTATCCTGCAATTAAAATAAATACATTAAAAAATATATTAGTACATGTTTCCTTTATAGTCATAAACGTATCTTTGCTTCTTTATTTTATTAACTTTTTATTGGAATGACATTTGGTTACATATTTCATATATTGTTCTTTGATAAGAAAAAGAAATTTAAAAAATAATAATTCTTTCAAAATTGCAATAATATACCTAAATCTGTAGGGTGTTTTATACAGTTTTCACATATAAATAAATGTACATAACCATATAAATACAGATAATAATCAATTTTAATTTTACATATGTCAAAAACCACAATTTACAGTTCATCTTAAGGTCTTTCCTTGTTCTGCTTACAATTTCTACTGCATTATGAATCTTGTGTACACGTAAATCAAATTTAATTGTCTTAATAGTATTTACTTAATATTCTTATTGTATATCTGGGAATGGTTACCAGGCCAAATGTTATGTATGTTACTTGTCTTACATTTTATTCTTACCTTTGCTTCCTTATTTCATTTAAAAGTATAAAATCAATATCCCATGGACTCTAAGAGCCTGAACTACCCACTGGGAGCTAGGAATTGTCTCTGCAAAGATTGTTCAATATGATCATGTCCATACAAGGATCTTTTTATATTTTCTTACCATATAAACAATTATTTTCCATTCATTTTCTCAGTTATTTGAAATGTGTTAACTGTATTGGCAAGGGATATAATTGCATATGACTTTTTCTAAGGCCAAATTCTTTATTTCCTTCTTCTTTCTCGTTGTCTTTTATCTCTTCCTCCTTTCCTCCCTCTTTTCCCTTCCTTCCTTCATCCTTCTCTCCTTTCCTTCCTTCTTATCTTCTTTCCTTATCCATTTTCATGGGTACTATATCAATCAGATCAGATCAGTCACTCAGTCGTGTCCGACTCTTTGCGACCCCATGAATCGCAGCACGCCAGGCCTCCCTGTCCATTACCAACTCCCGGAGTTCACTGAGACTCACGTCCATCGAGTCAGTGATGCCATCCAGCCATCTCATCCTCTGTCGTCCCCTTCTCCTCCTGCCCCCAATCCCTCCCAGCATCAATAGTGCACTAAAATAAGCACCCTGAAATTTATACCTTATTGGAATATTATTTTCTATATAAATATATGGTTTTTATTTAATATGATCAGTGAGACAGTAAGTCCTTTGTTTCATTAGATATATATGGAAGAGAAAGTACATCTCAGTTAAAATTATTATTTTATTCTCCATTTCCTTCAATAAAATTATCTATTTTCATATACTTTTATATATTCACAATGATTGATATTATGACTGGAGTGTGTGTGTGTGTATGTGTTTGTGTGTGTTTGCCCGCCAGGCCACTCTGTCCATGGGATTCTCCAGGTAAGAGGAGGTACGAGGTACTTTAATGGAAAGACTAAAATTATGCTTGACTTTTTCCAAGAAAAGAGTGGAGGTGTTTAGATTGAGACTCATTTTTTTAACTGAAATTGATTTAAAAATTACTCGATAATAATTTTTAAATCAATTTCAGTTAAAAAAAGAAAACAGCCTCAAACTAGACCCCCTGGAAGGGGACACAGTCACACACTCCAGTATTCTTGCCTGGAGAATCCCATGGACAGAGGAACCTGGTGGGCTACAGTCCAGTGTGTCACAAACAGTCAGACACGAATGAAGTGACTTAGCACACATGAACATTTTCCAATTTAACTACTAAAAAGTGTATTGAGATGAAATTTCTCTATTTTCCTACTATATTTCCGTGACTTTAACAGTCAGTCTGAAGAAGAAATAGAAATGGAAGAAACTCACAAAATGCATATATGTATGAAATACTTTACTAATGAGTTTATTTAGCTGATTCTACCATCCATGAATGTACCTCATCTAAGTTGTCATGTAAGTCTGAATGATCAATATAAATAATCATCATTTTTAATGGTCAGTTATATTAAGCTTTAGAGGTAGATGCAAAATTTTATCATTGAATATACTTTATGTTATTAAAACAATTTAAATCTTTATATTCAGCAAATTTTACCTTTTAATTAATGAACCAACTGATTTAAATAAACACATAAGATGTGTTTATATCTGTATCTGATTCCCTTGGTAAACCCTGATCAAAGATCAAAGTTATATCAAATAATAGTTTAAGACTCCAATTTTCAAGTTGAAAATTGTATTGAGATAATTATAGATTCACATGCAGTTGTAAGAAATAAGGTAGAGATTCCTGTATATTTTGTCCATTATTCCCCTGGATAACATCTTGTAAAACTATAGGCTTCCTTCATAGCTCAGCTGGTAAAGAAACTGCCTGAAATGCAGGAAACCCAGGTTCGATTCCTGGGTCTGGAAGATCCCCTGGAGAAGGAAATAGCAACCTACTCCAGTAATCTTGCTGGAGAATCATGCATACAGAGGAGCCTGGCAGGCTACACTTCATAGGGTTGCAAGAGTCTGACACGACTTAGTGACTAAACAACCACCGCCATAGCAACATGATGAGGATATTCACAGTGATAAAATGTGTGTGCTCAGTCATGTCCCACTGACTCTTTGGGATCCATGGACTCTGACTCTTTGTGACCCCAAGGACAGTAGCACATCAGGCTCCTCGGTCCTCTATTATCTCCCAGAGTTTGATCAAATTCATGTCCATTGAATTGGTGATGCTATCTAACCATGTCATCCTCTGCCACCTCCTTCTCCTTTTACCTTCAATCTTTCTCAATATCAGAGGCTTTTCAAATGAGTCAGCTTTTCCCATCAGGTGGCCAAAGTATCAGAGCTCCAGCATCAGTCCTTCCAATGAATATCCAGGGTTGATTTATTCTAGGATTTCTTTTAGGATCCCCTTGCAGTCCAAGGGAATCTCAAGAGTCTTCTCTAGCATCACAATTTGAAAGCATCAATTCTTTGATGCTCAGCCTGCTTTATGGTCCAACTCTCACATCCATACATACAAACCATTGTCAGTAAAGTGATATCTCTGCTTTTTAATACACTGTGTAGGTTTGTCATAACTTTCCTTCCATGGAGTAAGAATCTTTTAATTTCATGGCTGCCATCACTGTCTACAGTGATTTTGGAGGTCAAGAAAATGAAATTTCTCACTGTTTCCACTTTTTCCCCTTCTATTTGCCATGAATTGATTGGACCAGATGCCATGATTTTAGTTTTTTCATTTTGAGTTTCAAGCCAGCTTTTTCACTCTCCCCTTTCACCCTAATCAAGAGGCTCTTTAGGTTCTCTTTTCATTTTGTCATTACAATGGTATCATCTACATATCTGAGGTTGTTGATATTTCTCCAGCAATCTTGATTCCAGCTTGTGCTTCATCCAGCCTGGCATTTCACATGATGTATCCCTGGCTGGGAAGATACCTGGAAGAGAGCATGGCAACCCACTCTAATATTCTTGCCTGGAGAACCCCAGGGAAGCCTGGTGGGCTGCAGTCCATAGTGTCGCAGAATCGAACATGACTGAAGCGACTTAGCATGCAGTATGCATAGAAGTTAAATAAGCAGAATGGCAATATTCAGACTTGTCATACTCCTTTCCCAATTTTGAACCATTCAAATGCTCCATGTCCAGTACTAACTGTTGCTTCTTTACCTGAATACAGGTTTCTCAGGAGAAAGGTAATGTGGTTTGGTACCTCCATCTCTTTAAGAGTTTTCTGCAGTTTGCTAGTCAAAAGCTTTAACCTAGTCAATGAAGCAGAAGTAGATATTTTCCTGGAATTACCTTGCTTTCTCCATGATCGAATGAATACTGGAATAGATGTTAAAGAATACTTAAATGGAGAGAGATACTGTTCATAGACTGGAAATCTCACATGAAAAGTACATCAGTTTTCTGGATCTACAGTTTTAAAGCAATTCTTAGCAAATTCCCAGCAAGATTTTATTTAATATATTTGACTATATATATAGAGATGAAGCTTTTGTTAATATTTATATGGAACAATTTTATTTTAACAATTGAGGGATCTAACAGTATTGCAGATCTGTGATTAACTAGATCTAAGAACTAGTTAAATTATTAAGATTTCAAAAGTGGTTTACAAATACAATTTTCTTGTTGTCCTCTTATAACATAGGCAATATTTGTCTGCTATAGTTATCAAGTTCTGCTATTTAAGGTATAAAATGGGCACATGTTACCTGTTACAGTTACTACATTTTACTGTTTATAGCACAACATAGGGATAATTTTATCTTTTTAAGGTTTTCTCACTAAGTAATCAACAAATCACTTGTGTGAGAATTTTATGGATGTTCAGTTTATGCTACAGATTTGGGTAGCATATGAAAAACCTAACTAAAATTACAACAACATGCAAATGAAACAGTGGAAATAATTATGTTATCTATTAAAATTTATGAAAAATAAAATATTGCAAGATAAATATGCTTTTTAAAAAGTCATAGTAAAAAGGCTGTTGTATCTTTAAGAAACTAGTTTGTATGTGTTTTAGAACAAAAGAAATATGGAATGTAAAAAAAGTTTTAAATGATTTGGAATGGAGTCCATATTTCACACATATGAAGTAGACATAATAAAAATTACCAGCACAAAATACAACACAGGAATATTATAAAGATTAAGTTAGTTAATATTTTTAAAATAATTCTTTGCAAATATAAGTACTAATTATGTTGATAAAATAAATGCAGTAAATCAGTAAGCTGTGAAATCAACAGAAATAGATTCCAATTGTCACTGTTCCACTTTAGTTGTGTGCTCTTGGCAAAGTTATTTGAATTCTTTGAACCTTGTTTTATCATCTATAAATTGAGAATAATAATGTCTAGTCCTATTTTTGTAAGGGATAAGTATATAATGCTTTAAATACTTAGTCCAGTGCCAGGTGCATAATAAATGCTTGATAACCTTTAGATTTTAGGATAATAGACATTGTGAGATGGTCACACTATATATGTATGTGTATGTGTGATTATTTACACAATTATTCATGCATTCCTTTCTTCATTTACTGTTAGATTCTTTAGTCATATCTCTAGATTGAGTTAATGTGTCCATGGATGGTGTCAAACAAAATCTAAGCAATGGCTTTGCATAATTTATGAGGGTCTTGGAGCCACATAACTACAAAATGGGAGAGGGTAGCTACAAAGCTGTCTCAGGAATGATTTTAGTGAGAATAGCATTGGACAAAGATTCATGACACATGAATTCTGAATCTCAGCTTAACTGTGTAAGTGTTGTCTCCTTCATAAGTCACTTCTCTCTGGATTTCAGTTTCAGTATCTGAAAAATGTGTGGCATTTGATGCCAGTTTTATCTCCTCACTGGTTGCAGAGATGATCAAATGAGATAATGTATGCATGCCTGTGAAGTTCAGATGTCAAAAACACAGTACTATGAAGGATGAGTCATGCTGAGTAGTTATAGTTCAGTTGCTCAGTTGCGTCCGACTCTTTACAACCCCATGGACTGCAGAACGCAAGGCTTCCCTGTCCATCACCAACTCCTGGAGTCTCCTCAAACTCATGTCCATTGAGTTGGTGATGCCATCCAACCATCTCATCCTCTGTCGTCCCTTTCTCTTCCCACTTTCAATCATTCCCAGCATCAGGGTCTCTTCAAATGAGACAGTTCTTCGCATCAGATGGCCAAAGAATTGGAGTTTCAACTTCAGCATCAGTCTTTCTAATGAATATTTAGGACTGATTTCCTTTAGGATGGACTGGTTGGATCTCCTTGCAGTCCAAAGGACTCTCAAGTGTCTTCTCCAACACCACAGTTCAAAAGCATCAACTCTTCAGTGCTCAGCTTTCTTTATAGTCCAATTCTCACATCCATACATGACTACTGGTAAAACCATAGCTGTGACTAGATGGACCTTTGTTGACAAAGCAATGTCTCTGCTTTTTAATATGCTGTCTAGGTTGGTCAAAGCTTTTCTTCCAAGGAGCAAGCATCTTTTATTTTCATCTCTGCAGTCACCATCTGCAGTGATTTTGGAGCCCAAGAAAATAAAGTCTCTCATGTTTCCATTGTTTCCTCATCCATTTGCCATAAAGTGATGGGACTAAATGCCATGATCTTTGTTTTCTGAATGCTGAGTTTTAAGCCAGCTTTTTCACTCTCCCCTTTTAATTTCATTAAGAGGTTCTTTAGTTCCTCTTTGCCTTTGGCCATATGGGTAGTGTCTTTGCTTATCTGAGGTTATTGCTATTCCTGCCTTGAATTTGATTCCAGCTTGTGCTTCATCTAGCTGGGCATTTCCCATATACTTTGCATATAAGTTAAATAAGCAGGGTGACAATATACAGCCTTGGCATGCTCCTTCCCCAATTTGAAGCCAGTTCCTTGTCCCATTCCCTGTTCTAACTGTTGCTTATTGATCTGCATACAGATTTCACAGGAGGTAGGTAAGGTGGTCGGGCTTCCCAGGTACCTTAGTGGTAAAGAACCTACCTGCCAATGCAGGAGACATAAAAGATGTGGATTCGATCCCTGGGTTGGGAAGATACCCTAGAAAAGGAAATGGAAACCCATTCCAGTATTCTTGCCTGGAGAATCCCATGGACAGAGGAGCCCGGTGGGCTACAGTCCGCAGGGTCACAAAGAGTTTGACATGACTGAAGCGACTGAGCAGGCAGCAGGCAGGCATGTAAGGTGGTCTGATATTCCCATCTCTTGAACAATTTTCCACAGTTTGTTGTGATCCACACAATCAAAGACTTTAGTTTAGTCAATAAAGCAAAATTAGAGGCTTTTCTGGAACTCTCTTGCTTTTTCAGTGATCCAATGGGTGTTGCCTTTTCTAAGTCCAGCTTGAACATCTGGAAGTTCTCAGTTCACATACTGTTGAAGCCTCACTTGAAGAATTTTGAGCATTACTTTGCTAGAATGTGGGATGAGAACAATTGTGCAGTAGTTTGAACATTCCTTGTCAGTGCTTTTCTTTGGAATTGGGGGGCTGCCCTGACAACTCAGTTGGTAAAGAATCCACTTGCAATGCAGAAGACCCCGGTTCAATTCCCCACTTGGAAAGATCACCTGGAGAAGGGATAGGCTACCCATTCCAGTATTCTTCAGCTTGCCTTGTGACTCAGCTGGTAAAGAATACACCTGCAATCCTGGAAACCTGGGTTTGATCCCTGGGTTGCGAAGATCCCCTGGAGAAGAGAAAGGCTACCCACTCTAGTATTCTGGCCTAGAGAATTCCATGGACTATATAGTCCAGGGATCGCAAAGAGTGGGATATGAATGAGTGACTTTCACTTCACTTCACTTCACATATTTGGGATTGGAATTAAAACTGGTATATTCCGGTCCTATGGCCACTGATTAGTTTTCCATATTTGCTGGCATACTGAGTGAAGCATTTTCACAGCATCATCTTTTAGGATATGAAATCACTCAACTGGAATTTCATCACCTCCCCTAGTTTTGTTCATGGTGATACTTCCTAGGGCCCACTTGACTTTGCATTCCAGGATGTCTGGATCTAGGTGAGTGACCACAGCATCGTGATTATCTGGGTGAAGAAGATCTTTTTTGTATAGTTATTCTGTGTATTCTTGCCACCTCTTCTTAATAGCTTCTGCTTTTTTTTAGGTCCATACCCTTACTGACCTTTTTTTGCCCATCTTTGCATGAAATGTTCCCTTGCTGCTAAGTTGCTTCAGTTGTGTCCGACTCTGTGCGACCCCATAGACGGCAGCCCATCCGGCTCCTCTGTCCCTGGGATTCTCCAGGCAAGAACACTGGAGTGGGTTCCCATTTCCTTCTCCAATGCATGAAAGTGAAAAAATAAAGTGAAGTGACTCAGTCGTGTCTGACTCCTAGCGACCCCATGGACTGCAGCCCACCAGGCCCCTTTGTCCATGGGATTTTCCAGGCAAGAGTACTGGAGTGGGTTGTCATTGCCTTCTCTGAATGTTCCCTTAGTATCTCTAATTTTCTAGCAGAGACATCTAGTCTTTATCCTTCTATTGTTTTCCTCTATTTCTTTGCATTGGTTACTTAGGAAAGCTTTCTTATCTCTCCTTGCTAGTCTTTGGAACTCTGCATTCAGATGCATCATTTTCTCTTTTGCTTTTTGCTTCTCTTCTTTTCTCAGCTATGTAAAGTCTACTGAGACAACCAGTTTTCCTTTTTGCATTTCTTCTTCTTGGAAATGTTTTTGATTACTGCCTCCTGTACAATGTTACGTAACTCCATTCATAGTTCTTCAGACACTTTATCTACTGGATCTAATCCCTTGAATCTATTTGCTACTTCCACTGCATAGTTGTATGGGACTTTATTTAGGTCATACCTGAATGGTCTAGTGGTTTTCCTTACTTTCCTCAACTTAAGTCTGAATTTGGCAATAAGGAGTTCATGATATGAGCCACAGTCAGCTCCCGATCTTGTTTTTGCTGACTGTATAGAGCTTCTCCATCTTTGGCTGCAAAGAATATAATCAGTCTGATTTTGGTACTGACCATAAGGTGATGTCCATGTGCAGAGTTGTCTCTTGTGTTGTTGGAAGAAGGTGTTTGCTATGACCATTGCATTCTCTTGGCAAAATTCTATTAGCCTTTGTCCTGTTTCATTTTGTACTCCAAGGCCAAACTTCTTGTTACTCCAGGTATCCCTTGACTTCCTATTTTTGCATGACAATCCCCTATGATGAAAAAGACATCTTTTTTTTTTTTTTTGGTGTTAGTTCTAAAAGGTCTTCTAGGTTTTCATAGAACTGCTCAACTTCAGCTTCTTTGGCATTAGTGGTTGGGGTATAGACTTGGATTACTGTGATATTGAATGGTTTGCCTAGGAAACGAACAGAGATCGTGTTTGAGACTGCACCCAAGTACTGCATTTCAAATTCTTTTATTGACTATGAGGGCTACTCCATTTCTTCCAAGGATTCTTTCCCATATTAGTAGATATAATGTATAATGGTCATCTGAATTAAATTCGACCATTCTAGTCCATTTTAGTTCACTGATTCTTAAAATGTTGATGTTCACTCTTGCTAGCTCCTGTTTGATCACTTCCGATTTACCCTGATCCATAGACCTAACTTCCCTGTAGCTCAGACAGTAAAGAGTCCGCCTGTAATGAGTGAGATCTGAGTTCAATCCCTGGGTCAGGAAGATCCACTGGAGAAGGAAATGGCAACCCACTCCAGTATTCTTGCCTGGAAAATCCCATGGATGGAAGAGCCTGGTGGGCTACAGTCCATGGGGTCGCAAAGAGTCAGACACAACTGAGTGACTTCACTTTCACTTTCATGGACCTAACATTCCAGGTTTCTATGCAATATTGCTCTTTATAGCATTGGATTTTACTTCCATCACCAGTCACATCCACAACTGGGTGTTGTTTCTGCTTTGGCTGAGCCTCTTCCTTCTTTCTGGAGCTATTTTTCCACTCTTCTCCAGTAGCATATTGGGCACCTATTGACCTGGGGAGTTCATCTTTCAGTGTCATATCTTTTTGCCTTTTTATAGTGTTCATGGGGTTTTTAAGGCAAGAATACTGAAATGTTTGCCATTCCCTTCTCCAGTGGACCATGGTTTGTCAGCACTCTCCACCATGACCTGTTTGTCTTGGGTGGCCCTACACTGCATGGCTTATAGTTTCACTGAGTTAGACAAGGCTGTGGCCCACGTGATCAGTTTGGTTAGTTTTCCGTAATTGTGGTTTTCATTCTGTCTGCCCTATGATGGATAAGAATCAGATCAGATCAGTCACTCAGTCGTGTCCAACTCTTTGCAACCCCTTGAATTGCAGCACGCCAGGCCTCCTTGTCCCTCACCAACTCCCAGAGTTCACTCAGACTCACATCCATCGAGTCAGTGACGCCATCCAGCCATCTCATCCTCTGTCGTCCCCTTCTCCTCCTGCCCCCAATCCCTCCCAGCATCAGAGTCTTTTCCAGTGGGTCAACTCTTCGCATGAGGTGGCCAAAGTACTGGAGTTTCAGCTTTAGCATCATTCCTTCCAAAGAAATCCCAGAGCTGATCTCCTTCAGAATGGACTGGATTAAGAGGCTGTATATATCAGTATATATTTCAATCCCAAACTCCCAATTTTTCTCTCCCTATTACCCACTTGGTAACCATAACTTTTTTTTCTATATCTGTGACTCTATTTCTGTTTTGCAAATAAATTCGTTGTACCATTTTTAAATTCTACATATAAGAAATGTCACATAATATTTGTATTTCTGTGCCTGACTTACTTCACTCAGTATGACAATCTCTAGGTTCATCCATGTAACTGTGAATGGCATTATTTTGTTTTTATAGCTGAGTAATATTCCATTGTATATTTCTACCATATATTCTTTATCCATTCATCAGAGGACATTTAAGTTGCTTTCATGTCCTGGCTCTTTTAAATAGTGCTGCAACGAACATTGGGGTGCATGTATCTTTTCAAATTATGGTTTTCCCTTGATATATGCCAAAGAGTGAGATTGCTGGATCATATGGTAGCTTTACTTTTAGTTTTTTGTTTTGTTTTTTAAAGGAACATCCGTACTGTTCTTCATAGTGGCTGTACCAATTTAATTCCATGCCAACAGGGCATGAAAGTTTTATTTTCTCCACACCTTCTCCAGCCTTTATTTGTAGGTTTTTTGATGATGGCATTGTAGTTTTGATTTGCATTTCTCATTATTAGTTACGTTGAGCATCTTTTCATGTGCTTTTTGGCCATCTGTATGTCTTCTTTGGAAGGTATCTATTTATATCTTTCACCTATTTTTTGATTGAGTTGAGTTTTATTTTTATTTTTTTTTTATATTGAGCTGCATGAACTGTTTGTATATTTTAAGGGTTGATCTGTTGTTGGTCACTTGATTTGCAAATATTTTCTCCCATTCTATGGGTTGCCTTTTCTTTTTGTTTATGGTTTCCATTGCTCTGCAAGAGCTTTTAAGTTTAATTAGGCTCAATTTATTTATTTTTGTTTTTATTTTCATTACTCTAGGAGATGGATCAAAAAAGATCATGCCACAATTTATAACAGATGGAGTTCTCCTTATAAGACCTGTGTTTCTAACATGTTATTTTGGTTCATACTAGTAAGTTGTTCAATTTTATTGAAATATGTGGTAAGAAGTTCTATAATTGGAAAACTATGATAATCAGAGATCTAACACATCTTTTTAATTACACAGGCCATTCCTTATATAACAAACGTCAGTGTACCCTGATTATATCTTGTTGTGTGCCTGTCTGAACAGCAAACTGAATAGAATTTACCAAAACAATTGCTTGACCTGTTTGATACCCTTCAGCAGTTCACAAAAGATGAAATGCTTTCCTATTTAAAGCTATATATAAAGACTAGATACTTCTGAAGTATACAGTTGTATTATATATTTCTAATTTCCTTCTTCCAGGACAATAAGTCAAGACTGAGAGGAACATACGCAACAGTACAATAGTAATTCCAAGTAATTAAGTGGATAGCAAAATATTTTGAAATCTACCAGAGGCACATGAAATACTCTGCAGAGAATGGAATTAAAGGTATTAAAACACTGATACTAACAGAACTGAAGAAAATATCAGAGAAAAGGAAGCATTTCCATTAAGCCTGACTTCATGTTTCCTGCAAGATACAATATCTGAAGATTACATACAGAAAAAAATTGAGATACATACTTATCTCATTTTACATTTTTAGACACTGTTTTTAAAAAGTAAATCAAATTACATAGTCATTTTAAAAATTGAGATATATCCAAATTCCCAAGGATGCTAGGACATGTAATGAAAGTAATGGAAAGATTACAAGATATACACTCATAAGTCAATTCATTTGAGTTTGGAACATTGGAAGACAAACACAATTTTAATTTTATGGGTTTAAATATGACAGATTTCTTCATTTCCCTAGAGATATTTATGCTTGGGTTAAAAACAAACAAACAAACCAAAAAAATAAGCCTTTTCAACAAATCCCAGAACCCTTTACCTCATCCCAGCTGTTAGGTCACTAGGGAACTAGCAATGCAGATATTTGTTAGCACACACTAGCATAAGTGTATGGTAGCTTTATTTGTATGCATTCCTGTAATAGTACAGTCCTAATGTATTTTACTTGATAAATTTTTATGCAGATCTTACAAGAACATTTTTTCGACCACATGTTGGAACATTTGTGCACAAAAAATTCCCATCTTTATGCTTTAAATTTATGGGAACACAATTAAAATGAGAGGGGTCCAAAGGTATCAAGATAATTACATTTTTCTAATCTTACTAAACAAGATAAATTACCTGCAGGCCCTCTTATAAAAGATGAAATCTTCATAATAAGTGAATTAATCAAGCAGCAGCTTGCTACTGCACTTGCATTTATAACAGAAATGATTCAAAGACTTATTTTATGGGGAAATTAATGGAAACAGGCTTTTCATTCTTCTGCACCAATTGAAAACCTCAGCAACCAGCTGCCCACTTGTCAAGAAAACAGAAAGAAGCTGGAAACAAAGATAAATAAAAACACCTTTTTCCTGGCACTTTTGAAGAGAAAAAGGAGCTCTCATTTACAGCAGCCATCTGTTTGTTATTTAATATGGGTGAATTACATGCTGTAATGAGTTTGTTTCTGCATCACTCAGTGCAATGGAACACAAGTTCACTCTCATAATGTGCAGCAGTTTTTAAAAGCTAATCATTTAATTGGACACAATCGTCAATGACAAATGGAGATGTAAAAACTCAGCCAGCTGTAGACTGAATATGTAATCATTGTGAAATCATATTATTTTACACGCTTGAAAACTTCTTAATAGTATCTGATGTTGGTCATCACCGCAGACTGAAGAATTGAAGAAACATGGTGAAAAATAGCCTTTCAAATGGCTTTATATAATTGGCCTGTATTAATGCCGGTTTTAGAACTACTGTTTGACTTCAGTGCCTAAAGTCTCTCTAAACTGTTTATTACTGTCTTAATCTCAGATTTGAGTTTTATATATTTTTCAAATATTCCATGCTTTGGTAGGCAAGAGTTATCGTTTTGGAGCAACTTTTTTTTTTTTAAATCTGCTTTAGTATAGACATCCACTGATTTGTTGCTTGTGCATGTGACACCACATACAGATACAAATGGAGACCTGAGAGACTGTGTGCCAACAGATTTTTTTTAATCACATGCGCACAAAAGCTCTACTTCTGGAAACCAAACCTGAGTGCCTACACCTGCACTCAGAATTTATACAATGCTGCCATAGTCTTTAACAGAAGAATAAAAATCTCCATGACAAAGAATTCTCCCTTTGGATTTTCTTCAAAAACACTATGCTTGTTAATAAATTTTCACAATGAAAGCCATCTTCCGATTTCTAGGCATCACAAAGAAATAAAACAAAACTCAAGTTATTGAATGGGCTATTTTTGTACTTAATTATATAATTTATGTATGTGTTATATCTTGTGTGATTGTTGAGGACACTATAACAATATATATTTTCATCTTTATTGTCCTTCCAAAAATGTTAGACTTGGTGAAAAGTTCTCATGACTGAAAAAAGTGGGTTGGACATATCAGTATATAATCATTTTGGATTAAAACTCTACTGAGTTATCTCTATCCTCCATTTAATTGCAAACTTTTACAACCTTATCAGCAGGAAAGGTAAGAGATATACCTGTTTTGGAAATCCCTTGCTATCTTATCATCTATACAAAAATGTTTCAACCACTATTATTCAGTTCCAACAAAATACAAAAGAATTCATGTCTTACATAACAACTCCTATCTCAAAACATTACTTTTCATTTGTCATGTAAGGTACATGCTTACATGTACCTTTGCTCTACATAAGTTTATAATTGATTGTTCTAGTTTTATGTTAAAAAATCAAGGTTTGTTTTTTGCCAAGGCAAGTCCCTAATGAACAAATGCAATAATCTTGGTTTGGTTTCTCTTTAGAGTTCTTAGCAGCCTTTTTACATAGTGACCCCTTAATAAATAGTGTTTAACAAACTTGTGGTTTGTTAAATTGAGAGCAAGCAAGCTTTGAACGCTCTTAAAGAATAAACACATGAAAAAGGGTTGTACTTTAATGTTTTTCTCATGTGCCACATTGCTATTGAAATACAGAAATTCTTGACACTAAAAATGAAACACAGTACCAAAAAAGTAATTCCACAACCAGAAAAGGAACAAATTCACAAAAAGAAAGAAACACAGATAAAAAGGCAGAGCAGAATAGCAACTTGAACATACTAATCACCAAGAAAATAAGATAAAGAAAGAGGTATTGTAAATTAAGCAAACAGTCCAAATACGCAGTGCAAGTGTGATCTGAAAGAAAACTGCCACACTCTTTCTAATGAATCATTAACAGACAGGAAAGCTGAATATATCAAGATGAGAAATATAGTATCTTGAAGAAATCCAAAGTCAGCCCTAAGTGTAAATTCATACAAGCACAATTAGATCAATAACTGTTCTTGAGTGAACCCATCTAGTCACTATTTTTAAGTTCAAGTCACTTGGACAAAGTTATTCTGATATGAAGAAATAATGACACATCAGAGAGAGCTTCCCTGGAGCAGGGACCCATGACTTAGACATTACTTTGAATGACGTGTTAAATGTAAATTACTCCCAGGAGAAAACATAGTGCTAGTGCTAGTGAAAGTCATTCAGTCGTGTCCGACTCTTTGTGACCCCATGGACTATAGAGTCCATGGAATTCTCCAGACCAGAATACTGGAGTGGGTAGCCTTTCCATTCTCCAGGGGATCTTCCCAACGCAGGGATTGAACCCCAGTCTCCCACATTGCAGGCAGATTCTTTACCAGCTGAGCCACAAGGGAAGCCCAAGAATACTGCAGTGGGTAGTCTATCCCTTCTCCAGGGGATCTCCTCGATCAATGAATCAAACTGGGGTCTCCTGCACTGTAGGTGGATTCTTTACCAACTGAGCTATCAGGGAAGCTCGTTTTAAAAATTTTGCCTTGGTTTGCCCTCAAAACTACTGCTGGCAATAGGGATCAGGGAGATCCTCAAGAGAAATACTATTAGTTTAAAAGGAGAAATGCCAGTCAATTGCTGAATGCCCTTATAAGGAAGAAAAGGAGAATGTGTGTTCTAGGATTTATCCTCTAGAAAGGTACCTGTGATCACCAGCAACTGATCACAAAGAGTCAGACATGACTGAGCAATTGTCACCAGGGTTCAAGTGTTTATCCTATATAATTTTGAATTTTCATTGTCTTGTCCACTGCCTAGCTCATAGCAGAGATTAATTGAATTGAGTCTCCTAAAGGTAGAAATTGGTTATTATCTTTTTATTTCTAGTGTATTGTACACAGTCTAATATATGACAGAGACTCAATAATATTTGCTGATTAAATGTTGAATGACTAGTTGGACAGACAATAAATGATATGTGGATCTTACAAAGATGCAGAAGAAGCTATATTTAGTGTCTTTTTTCTTATCTTTAAATATAACTTCAGATCTTGAAAACTAAAGGAAGCTCAATCAAATAGTTAATATTACACCTGATGAAATTGAAGCCAACTTGCTAAAATTGATGTCCAAAGTAATCTAGCTAGATCATCCTGATTTCCAGGTAATGTGCAATCACATGATCTTGAGATCTTAATTGCATAGATTTCATAAAATTGCACACATTTAGCTGAGTTAAAAAAAATTAAAACAAATAAGGAAAAGGGGTTGGCCGAAAGTCTATCTATAATAAACATCAATGTGGACAAAATTTCTTAAATCCCAGGCACTTCTCTTAAGAAAAAAATTTTTAACAAGAGATCATAAGTATATCACTTCATTTGTAAAAATCATTGTTCTCAAAATTGAAGTATGAAGATTAAAATTATACTAAAATCTATATCACAATGAGAAGAATCAAGTACAGCGTTATTACCAGTTGTGACATTTCTTTCATATTGAATAGTTGAATTGATAATTGAATTGAATAATGGAAATAATGCAAATATAAATTCATAATTAAATAATCTATGCATCTAAGAAAAATGTAAGACAGCCTTTTCAAACATTTACCAAATGTTTACACTTTATTTTCTGTACTTTGGAAATAATCAAGAGTCCAGTTTAATAATTCATCAATTGATAAATATGAATAAAACAGGTAAAAAAGTAAAAGTAAAAAGGAGACAAATAAAAATACCACAAAACCAAAACACACAACAACAATACCAAATCCATGAACATAAAATCCTTAATTTTATTTTACATACCTTTCTAAGCAATGCTGGTTAGCTGGTTTCTTAACCCATAATAAATTACTAGTTATAAAATAATATTACTTTAAATTCATAGTCATAAAGTAACATAAACTGTAATAAGGATTTCTATGAAACAAATTTTGTAAAAAATAAAAAGTTATATCAAAAGATTAATTGGGATATTTTACCATCAAAAATTATCATGGCATTAGAATCATTATAGTAAAATTAATAATTTTAAAATACGTAATCTTTTACTGTGAGCTTTATGCTTTTATACAGTGTCATTTTTTTTTTGGTGGCTCTCAGTTTTTCCTAAACTTTTTATATCATGGCTCACAAAATAGGTATCGTTTATATAGAACATTCAAGTAGGTGGATAAAGATTCTGAGGTAAGTGGCACTCCAGTAATTCAAGGGTTTGATGTCTCAGCAACACTATTACCCATTTGAAACATCAATGAATCCTGCACCAGGCAGTTCTGCAGTTACTTAGAAGAAACTATTCATATGCACTAATAGCTGTATGAAGACAAAATTATCATGGATTTCTTCTGCTATTTCTGTATAACTCTGAAAGAAATAGTGCCATCAGTTATGTGTTTTACCACCTTATTTCATGAAGAGATTTTTGTAAATTTGGAAATAAGACTATGGCTAATTTTTTTGAATAAATATTGAATTTTTTGAATGAATGGACATCTCTTTTAGGTATGAGAGATTGTTTTCATTCCAGTATGTTAATTTTGAAGAAGTTTGATGATTTAAAATCTTGGATATATATAAAGTGACACAAAAAAGTGTTAAAGTGTTGTTATTAGTCACTCAGTCGTGTCCTACTCTTTGCAATCCCATGGATTGTAGCCCTCCAGGCTCCTCTTTCCATGGAATTCTCCAGGCAAGAATACTGGAGTGGGTACCCCTTTCCTTCTCCAGGGGATCTTCCCAACTCTGGGATTGAACCCAGGTCTCCAGCATTGCAGGTAGATTCGTTATCAACTGACCCACCAAGGAAGCCCAGGTGTCAAGGATTTTCAAAGCTGAACTATATGTCAAACTATGATCAGAAGGAAGTTCTCTACAGATGGAAGTCTTTCTGCTTTATTTGCCCCTCTATAAGCATGTCTTCTGAGAGCATAAGCATGCCTAAGTATGTGGTACTCATTATTGTAAAGATGATAAACTTAAAAAAAAACAGCAAAAATATTCCAAGGGTCTCCTATTGTATAAAAATATTGCTTTAAGGGAGATAGAATGAGGTAGCTAGATAAAGAATATTTTCTTTGTATTTTCTCTTCAGGCCCCTATATGAAACAAAGAATAACACCTATGAAAAAGCCCTGCTCCAACTCATTTATATTTTTTTCACACATGAGTAAAATAATGTATACTGCTATTACTATATTTTCCTTGAAAAAATAGAAACAGACTATTTCCCCAATGCCAAATAAAAACATTCACTTATTTGTAATGAACACTTGTTTATTTTAGTAAAGATTTATTTTTGATCTATATTTTATATAGCTATAACAAGCACATGTAATATTTCTGATAGATACATAGTTTCTTTCCACCTGCTCAGTCATTCCCTTATAAATGAAGTTCCAACAAGTGCACACCATTTAGCAGTCTTTTATTGTTTCACGTTTATAAAGAAATTTACATCCGTCAATCAGTAGGCTGGAAGTCCATGGAAAATAAGGTAATTGACCATAGTTCCCACCTAAATTGAGACAACCCTAGAGTCATAAGGATATTGTTCAGAGGGCAAATTATTTCCTTTAACTGAGGAATTATAAAAGTATTTATCACAGTGCCCAGATATTTTTCTTACTAATATTGTAACTCATCCATTTAACTGTCATGGAAGCCCCTGCATCTAGGATCTTAATGTAAATGAATAGAAAATAACTGGGTGACTACAATACCTGAGTTAAAAAAAAAAAAGGAAAAGCAAGATGAGGCATAATGCTTTTGCTGCAGACCAAAAATGTTAAAAAAATTTTACAAATATACTGACAAACATAATGCATGTTTCTTTAAAAGCCACTTTTCATGTACTGAGATAATTTTGCCAGTTGTCAAATGACAGAAATTTAAATTCTCCAAAACTGGAAATTATAAATAAGAAAGGCTATATAGAGAAGGATCATTATACATAAAAGAAATTCAGTTCAGTTCAGTTCAGTTCAGTCCAGTCACTCAGTCATGTCCAACTCTTTGTGATCCCATGGATCGCAGCACACCAGGCCTCCCTGTCCATCACCATCTCCCGGAGTTCACTCAAACTCACGTCCATCAGGTCAGTGATGCCATCCAGCCATCTCATCCTCTGTCGTCCCCTTTTCCTCCTGCCCCCAATCCCTCCCAGCATCAGAGTCTTTTCCAATGAGTCAACTCTTCGCATGAGGTGGCCAAAGTACTGGAGTTTCAGCTTTAGCATCATTCCTTCCAAAGAACACCCAGGACTGATTTCCTTTAGAATGGACTGGTTGGATCTTCTTGCGGTCCAGTATGAAAAGGCAAAACGATAGGATACTGAAAGAGGAACTCCCCAGGTCAGTAGGTGCCCAATATGCTACTGGAAATCAGTGGAGAAATAACTCCAGAAAGAATGAACAGATGGAGCCAAAACAAAAACAATACCCAGTTGTGGATGTGACTGGTGATAGAAGCAAGATCTGATGCTGTAAAGAGCAATATTGCATAGGAACCTGGAATGTCAGGTCCATGAATCAAGGCAAATTGGAAGTGGTCAAACAGCAGATGGCAAGGGTGAACGTCGACATTCTAGGAATCAGCAAACTAAAATGGACTGGAATGGGTGAATTTAACTCAGATGACCATTATATCGACTACTGCGGGAAGGAATCCCTTGAAGAAATGGAGTAGCCATCATGGTCAACAAAAGAGTTCGAAATGCAGTACTTGGATGCAATCTCAAAAACGACAGAATGACCTCTGTTCATTTCCAAGGCAAACCATTCAATATCACAGTAATCCAAGTCTATGCCCCGACCAGTAACAGTGAAGAAGCTGAAGTTGAACGGTTCTATGAAGACCTACAAGACCTTTTAGGACTAACACCCCAAAAAGATGTATTTTTTATTATAGGGAACGGGAATGCAAAAGTAGAAAGTCAAGAAACACCTGGAGTAACAGGCAAATTTGGCCTTGGAATAAATGTTGACAAATAAATGCAGAATAAACTCATGGGAAGGTGTGGAGATTCAAATTCTGCCATTTGAAATGCGTTATCTTGGGCAAGTCATTTTAATCTGAAAAATGGTGGAAATGCTATACATCAGGACATCAGTGTGAAGGGTAAACACCATGATATATACAAAGTACTTAAGCTCTTAATAATTTGAAATGAATACAGGTGCATGGCTAAGAGCATAAGCTTACACTTGAGGTATATGTTAAGTATTCAATCTTCTACATCAAAATGTAAAGATAATAAACTATTTTTAAATTTTTTTACATTAAGAAATGCAACATGTTTTACTTTTTTTTTTGCAAGTGGCATTTTTTAACCTGCATTTTAACTTATTTTCATTTTCTGCTTGGGTTTTAAATCACAAAAAGCAAAATCTATGCTGTGAGTTAACTTCACTAGATGGTAAGCTTACAGATGGAAATCTAGTCTTTCTGCAATTATTTCCCTAGGAACTGCTAAGATATTTTCAGGAACATCATAGGTACCCAAACTATGATTTGGAGATGTATGAACAAGCAAATTTTCTTAATTTGGTGACATTTCTAACTATAATTTGTCAATTCAATCATTAATACATAACTATTAGTTGAGTATCTACTATGTACAGTGCTTTAATCTTTCACAATACAGTCTTTGCAATTTTAATTATCTGGACATTGATAAAAGCTGAGAAATGATTAGAATTTTTTTTTTCCCTTAGAAGTTTCTGTTCAATATCAAAGTGTGCAGTCTTGGAGCCAAGATGGCGGAGGAGTAGGACGGGGAGAACACTTTCTCCCCCACAAATTCAGCAAAAGAGCATTTAAACGTCAAGTAAATTCCACAAAACAACTTCTGAATGCCGGCAGAGGACATCAGGCACCCAGAAAAGCAACCCAACTCTTCGAAAGGAGAGAGAAGAAATACAGCTCCACCCACCAGAACACCGACACAAGCTTCCCTAACCAGGAAACCTTGACAAGCCACCTGTACAAACCCACACACAGTGAGGAAACGCCACAATAAAGAGAACTCCACAAACTGCCAGAATACAGAAAGGACACCCCAAACTCAGCAATTTAAACAAGATGAAGAGACAGAGGAATACTCAGCAAGATAAAGGAACAGGATAAATGCCCACCAAACCAAACAAAAGAGGAAGAGATAGGGAATCTACCTGATAAAGAATTCCGAATAATGATAGTGAAATTGATCCAAAAATCTTGAAACTAAAATGGAATCACAGATAAATAGCCTGGAGACAAGGATTGAGAAGATGCAAGAAAGGTTTAACAAGGACCTAGAAGAAATAAAAAAAGAGTCAATATATAATGAATAATGCAATAAGTGAAATTAAAAACACTCTGGAGGCAACAAATAGTAGAATAACAGAGGCAGAAGACAGGATTAGTGAATTAGAAGATAGAATGGTAGAAATAAATGAATCAGAGAGGATAAAAGAAAAACGAATTAAAAGAAATGAGGACAATCTCAGAGACCTCCAGGACAATATTAAACGCTACAACATTCGAATCATAGGGGTTCCAGAAGAAGAAGACAAAAAGAAAGACCATGAGAAAATACTTGAGGAGATAATAGTGGAAAACTTCCCTAAAATGGGGAAGGAAATAATCACCCAAGTCCAAGAAACCCAGAGAGTACCAAACAGGATAAACCCAAGGAGAAACACCCCAAGACACATATTAATCAAATTAACAAAGATCAAACACAAAGAACAAATATTAAAAGCAGCAAGGGAAAAACAACAAATAACACACAAGGGAATTCCCAT
>NW_011494748.1:3324738-3335389 GCF_000754665.1 Bison bison bison | reverse complement strand
ACTGCAGCCTACCAGGCTCCTCCGCGCATGAAATTTTCCAGGCAAAGGTCCCATAGTGAACAAGCAAATTTTCTTAATTTGGTGACATTTCTAGCTATAATTTGTCAATTCAATCATTAATACATAACTATTAGTTGAGTATCTACTATGTACAGTGCTTTAATCTTTCACAATACAGTCTTTGCAATTTTAATTATCTGGACACTGATAAAAGCTGAGAAATGATTAGAATTTTTTTTTTTTCCTTAGAAGTTTCTGTTCAATATCAAAGTGTGCAGTCTTCTTTGAAAAGATTCCAGTCCTTGTGCTTTGGGAGCTGAAATTCTTGGTAATGCCTCTCCTACTAAAATAAATCAATAAGAAATGAATGTGATGTTCTTCCCCACTTGGAACCTACTCTTTTTCAATAAGAATTTCAAATTCATCTTCGTTTCACTAGAGTTCTTGCTTAAGTACTGCTCAGAACAACTTAGAAGGGAATCTATGGCCTGTCCTCTTAGAGTGGACCCACCTCTAACTGGAGAACCCAGCCTGTGAAATCTGCCATAATCACCAGCCATCCTAAATCCCGATCCCATCTTCTAACTCTTTAGCCATCTTCCCTATGTATAGTCCTATCACACTGAAGACAGTGTGTGTACAGGTGTGTTTCTGGCTTATTTTTAACCACAGTATGCTGAACTGCCTGGTCCATGAGTTGGGCTCACAGACTTTAAGCCTTGACAATCTTCTAACTTCGAGCAGCTACTGATAATACCACCCACCTCCACCAACATACACAAACTCCAGTTAGCCAGTGACAGCATCTCTGCCCAGACAGCTCCTAACCTTGGCTCTCCACAAAATCTCTATCCTTCTGCTATTCACGTTTTGATGTTGTTGAGCTTAGTTTTGTTCTCTTAGGTAAGGGACATATGCTTTATGTCCTGGTCATGGGTGAGGATACTGACCCTCAGTTTTTCTACCATCCTCTGTTAAAACATGGAAATCCTCTCTCACAAAGAGAGTCACAATAAAAAGTTAGATTCCGTAGTTCTTTTAGTTGTATAATGAAACTACTACAGAATGAGTTAAATGGGCTTTTTTAAGTTTATCAAGAAAGCAGTTTCCAGGAGAAAGAAGAAATTGTTTTCAGATTCAAACAAACAGACCACTCTATTTTAAGTTTAGGGACATATTTTCTAAAGCTACTGCAACATCCTAAAGGACTCCACTCTATTTGCCCCAGATACATTGAAATAATTTCTTTGTCATATCAAATGTTAATACCAAAAACATATCCAAATGATGCACTTTTTCAGATGAACAGTAAGTTCATTGAAGCCCTAATTATATCTAAGAAGTAGTGGGGATAGATGTAGTTTCTGTTTATAAAATAATGAAAAGAAAAAAAAATATACATATATATATATATAGCATCTTCAACTTTTGTATTTCCTCATGGCTATTCTTCCATAGATGTATATTTCTCACAGGTATCAATTGGAATCCACTTTAACATTTTGGTTCCCAAATAGTTGGCCTCTTTTTAGCCACAATATCCTGGATTCCCTGGTCCACATGTTGGGGTTACTATCTGTAAGCCCTGACAAGCTTCTAACTTCAAGCAGCTACTGATTATACCACCTCCCCCACCACCAGCAGCACCACACACAAACACCAGTTAGCCAGTGACAGCATCTGTGCCCAGACATCTTCTGACCTTGGCTCTCCACTTAATCTGTATCCTTCTGCTATTCATGTTTTGATGTTGTTGAATCCTGCACAAAGACTTATTGAGAAAGGCAAATATCTCTGTTTGACTTTCCTTTAGGGATAAAACTGAATGATGAAATGTATAAGCTTGAATCATTTGCATTATCTCTTTGAATCACACAGTTGTGATCCTTTTCTTATTTAAAAATCCAAATCTCATCTAGGCTAGGTTTATGATTCTTACATTTTGCTGTCTTTTGTTAGAATAACAAATTCTGTTAGAAAAGAATTTGTTAATCTAAATTCTGTTTGAACAAAAGTATCACCTATTTTGTCTTTTCCCAATGAATGCAAATTCACATTGAATTATATTAATGCATATTTTAAAGATAGTCTATGCTTATTTTGATTTTTAAGGCCTGAGTACCTGCAAATGTACATACTTCAGAAATTATCAATACAGGGTGCTTTCTTAATTGATTGATTTCTATTATTTCATTTCTTAAGTTTTTTATTCATTAAAAAAGAAAACCTCTCAGTCTTTGTACCTTTATTAAAATACATTGCATTATTTTCTCATACTTCGCTTTATTTGTCACCATACATTATGATATTAGTATGGATTTTGAATTTGTCTCCACAGTTCCTCCTCTGGAGTAAAGTCATATCGTTTATTTGTTAGAAGAAAAAAGTGCCTAAGATTTTTGACTGACTAATATAATTACTCTTGAGAGGAGAGCAAAGCAGAAACCTAGTTTATTTTGATGTTTGCCAGCATATCTAAAATGCCAACATGGAAGAAGCTCAGAAGAAAAATGCTGGAATCTTTCAGATGTTAAAGGGAAGTAGGATAACAAAAAGCACAAAAAAGACAGCAAAATCAATAGATGTGCTGATCTATTCACTTTTATTACTGAACTTCGGGGTTTTGAGCTGAATTCCAGCTATTTCACATGTCCCTGGATATAATGAAGGGATGATATAGGCTCCAGTAAGTTATGGGGTTTATCTCATACGTGTGAGTGCCTCATAACTTATTAGTGCCTGAAGCTATAATGAGTTATGTTACAGTTCTCATACAGAGCCTCCAAAACTTGTAACTCACCAAAACCTTGGGCAATTTCATTTATTTAATGCCTTTTTAGTATTGGAACTCTAATCCAGAATTTGTTAATTTTTTTTCATAGTTACTGGGTAGTGTCCCCTGTGGTATGTTAAATCCAAAAGGTCATAAGTCCCTTTATATTTTGCTGAAGTGAACATTCTCTGCCACACCATCTAAAGAATAATATTTGGGGGTGGCACACTAATACATCATGTCAAGCTGACATTTATATCATGAAGTTTACTGTTTTCTGGTGATATTGTTCATAATATAAGCCTTTGACTTGTTTGCAATCACAAGTTGGTAGGATATAGTGTTCTGTTAGGCATCTCTGGTGGTGGTTTGCAATGAATATGTGACTGATCTACAAATTTTCAGAGATGTTTGCCCTTTCATTGTGGTAGGAGTATAGAGAAGATGATAAAAGGCTCTATTCATCAAATGTTGTTTCTGTGGGAGTATCTTTACATTTTCCTGGATTCTCTTTTCAGGTGGCCAGATGTGTATATATGCGGTTTATCATTCTGAACAATAGCCCTGTAGAAAATTGCATTTGTTGGAACTGATTCCAAAAACAAAGTTGTATTAAAAGTGAGGGGTTTTTTGAACATAATAAAACAAGATTGCTTTTGTTTGAATTTGCTTCTCCACTGTATTACAGCTTTTAGGAAGCTTTGTCATAGAATACAACAT
The DNA here is from genome assembly GCF_000754665.1 of Bison bison bison. Lineage (NCBI taxonomy): Eukaryota > Metazoa > Chordata > Mammalia > Artiodactyla > Bovidae > Bison > Bison bison. Next base: position 3,331,896 of record NW_011494748.1, on the reverse strand, counting down.
TGAAAAAGTAGTGAAGAAATTCACCAAGTGCTAAGATTTACCTCTTGTGAAAAAGAAGTTAAAGTAATTTTATGAGAAAATGAAATTATTTAGCTTAATGAATAAAAGTGTTCTTGAAAGAATTCAACTTTTTATCATTTACAACCTTAAAATGAAACTAACATTTTACGACCTGAAAGCAATGTCTCCTAAATTAAATATGGATATCATTTTCTTATTCCTGTCACTAATGATTACCTGTCTGGAGGAGTCTACACATGAGATTCTAGCTATAATACATATACTTATACATTTCACCATATGTAGAATGGGTTTCTACCCACATTTACCCCAGTGTATATTCAACAAATGCAAACCAATCTTACATGAAACTAAAAGTACAATTAAAGATAAAATGAAAAAAATGCATTTATATAATTGAATCACTTCGCTGTACTATAGTAATTAACACATAAAATTGTAAATCAGCTATACTTTAATAAAATAAATTTTAAAAAGGTCTTTCTGGCTGAGAACAATATAACATAGTCTATTTAAAAGTCAAAAGTTATTACTGAATTTTCTCCTTTCCTGGAATATCTATACAACTTCTTTCTATTCCTGTGAGTAATTGAGAGATGATGGAATTTATATCTTACATTTTTAAAGCACTTACATTGCTAATTCCAAAAACAAAAGTCCATTAAAAAAAGATCTAATTAAAATAAAGTAGTTGAAATCCTTGGAGAAAACTAGTTTTTCCCCTAAGAGCTTAGCTGCAATCAAGAAAACCAGATAAACATCCATGTCAGAGAAACTGACAGACCTAAAATTGATTTCCTTAAAAGTTAAAAAAATTTATAATGAGTAATATATTTGTAAATAAGCAGGGAAAAAAAGAAAAGAAAAAACATTGTAAGTGCTTTCCCTCTCATCACAATTTTGTTACTTTGAATTTTATGTTTGTTTCTAAATGTAGGTCAATTTATATTAAAGAGCAATTGATTTTATTATAAATGAAATATAAAGACTAAACAATTTAACGAGGTGCTGACAATTCCAAAAGAGAGATCAGGGAAACTTTATAAAGGCAAATGAACTAGGACACTCTTCAGTAAATGCAAAGAACCAACCAGAAGAGAAATGAACTGTTTTCACAAAAAATGTGGAAAGTTGTTTTTTATCATCATTGTTTTTTTACCACTTTAAAACAAACAAACATATAGAGGCCTGTTGAATACTGGCTTGAACCAAATTTTTATTTTGATTCTTGATTTAAAAATAATAAAAATCAAAAGAAAGGTTTCTTTGTTTTTTGTTTTCTTTAGGAAATGAAGTTAAACTAGAGTGTGCCTTTACCTAGAGGTATAGCTGAGTAAAAATTGTCACTTAAATCATCTTCAAAGTTCAAAAAATTCTAGACCTAGAGAGAGACAGTGTGTTTAATTTTTAAAGTATAGTTGGTTTAAAATATTATATCACTTTCAAGTATACACCATAGTGATTCTGTATTTGTACTGATCATACTCTATTAAAAACTGTTGCAAGATGATGGCTGTTAGGAAAGATAGTTCATATGTAGATAAACTAAGGGTACTGGTGCTGCTGCTGCTGCTGCTAAGTCGCTTCAGTCGTGTCGGACTCTGTGCGACCCCATAGATGGCACCAACCAGGCTCCCCTGTCCCCGAGATTCTCCAGGCAACAACACTGGAGTGGGTTGCCATTTCCTTCTCCAATGCATGAAAGTGAAGTCGCTCAGTCGTGTCCGACTCTTCACGACCCCATGGACTGCAGCGCACCAGGCTCCTTTGTCCATGGATTTTCCAGGCAAGAGTACTGGAGTGGGTTGCCATTGCCTTCTTCAAAACTAAGAGTACTAGGCACATTTAAGCTTTAGGGAACAAAACAGAAAAGCTAACAATAATCAATTATAAAATATCTTTTGGTTTTTAGATTATGTGGGCAATTATTGTGTCTTGTTATCAGAGGATATCTCATTCTATTTTGAGTAACAGCTAATAGAAATAACACAAAAAGAGCATAGAACAGACTATTAATGGAAATAATTTGTTAAAAAAAATATTGAAAGGAGTAGGAAACAAAGTTAGTAAAATGGAGGAGAGCATGGCAACCCACTCCAGTATTCTTGCCTGGAAAATCCTCATGGAGAGAGGAGCCTAGAGGGCTACAGTCCATGGGGTTGCAAAGAGTTAAACATGACTAAGTGACTAAGCACAGCCGAGTACAAACCTAGAATATTAAAATTGGAAAAGAAACTCAAAGAGGTAATATAACTTGACCAAGGATATAGAATCTGTTAAAAGCAGCAATGTGCTTAAAGCTTTTGTTACATTCTTATGATTTATTTTGCCTTATATAAGGGAGAAGGCAATGGCACCCCACTCCAGTACTCTTGCCTGGAGAATCCCATGGATGGAGGAGCCTGGTGGGCTGCAATCCATGGGATCTTGAGGAGTCAGACACGACTGAACGACTTCACTTTCACTTTTCACTTTCATGCATTGGAGAAGGAAATGGCAAATCACTCCAGTGTTCTTGCCTGGAGAATCCCAGGGACTGGGGAGCCTGGTGGGCTGCCGTATATGGGGTTGCACAGAGTCAGACACGACTGAAGTGACTTAGCAGCAGCATAGTATGAAAAATATCTTACTTCTTCAACTATTATTCAACCAAAATATTTCAAATTTTAAATTTGAAGCTGTTGTGTTTTAGTCACTAAGTTGTGTCCGACTCTTTGTGACTCCATGGACTGCAATACGCCAGGCTTCCCTGTCCTTCACTATCTCCGGAAGTTTGCTCACATTCATACCCACTGAGTCAGTCATACTATCTAACCATCTCAGCATCTGCCACCCTCTTCTCCTTTTGCCTTCAGTTTTTCCCAGCATCAAGGTCTTTTCCAAGAAGTCGACTCTTCGCATCCAGGTGGCCAAAGGATTGGAGATTCAGCTTCAGCATCAGTCCTTCCAGTGAATATTCATGGTTGATTTCCTTTAGGATTGACTGGTTGGATCTCCTTGCTATTCATGGGACTCTCAAGAGTCTTCTCCATCCTCACAATTTGAAAGCACCAATTCTTTAGTGCTCAGTCTTTCTTATGGTTGAATTCTCACATCTGTACATGACTACTGGAAAAACCAAAGCTTTGACTATACAGACTTTGGCTGGCAAAGTGATGTCTCTGCTTTTTCATATGCTATCTAGGTTTTTCAAGGAGCAAGCATCTTTTAAGTATAAGAGTTTTTTTAATTAATTACAACTTACTGGTCTTTACATGAATGTTTAATATCTAAGTGAATTTGGTTTATATTTGTGCATAAAAATCTTCAAGAAATGTCTTGAATAGTACATCCATATTTGCCTCATTTCTCCAGTCTTAAAGTAAGATTGATCAATGCATCAGTTTAAACTAATTACATATTATTATTCTTATGGGTAACCCAAACTAAGATTTTTCTTGGGAGAATTTTTTAAAACTGATATAGGATGTTAACAGGAATGTAGACTAACTACTTTATTGTTGACAAACAGTTCAATTGCTTTATACTTCCATATTCTCTCTCTCTTTATTAGTCTTATTTAGAAACTTTGATACTCATAATAGGAAAACAAAACGCAATTGGGAAAATACATCCATTCCTATACAGGAATCTTTGTAATTGTGTGTCTCAAACTAAGCTGGGGAAGCAGTTATCTACTTCAAGCACATTGTTTCATCAAAAAGTTTTCCTGGCTGTTTCAAATAACTTAGATTTGCAGAGAGGATAACTGGAAGGGTCTGGAAGAGTGCTGAAACTTTTATGATGTTCCAATCATAGGCTAATGCCTTTGTTCCTTTGAGTGGCTGAAACAAAAGTACCTTAAGCTGGATGGCTTTTCAACACAGAAATGTATTTCTCTTGGATCTGGAGGCTGGAAATATGATATTAGGAGATATGATATCGGAGATGAGGGCCCCCTTCCAAGTTGGAGACTTGTATCTTCCCATGGTAGAAGGGACAAACTAGTGCTCTAAGATTTCTTTTATAAGAGCACTAATTCCATTCATGAAGGTGGACCCTCAAGATGAAAGTAACTCCTAAAGTCCTCACCTCCTAACACCAAAGACACTGGCTGTTAGGTTTCAACAGACGAATTTTATGGAAACAGATTCAGTCCATAGTAGTTAAAGAATGGAGACATATATATGGAGAGAGAGAGAAAGATTTTCTTTGTCTCTTTTCACAGACTTTACCCCTTAGGGTAGTTTACATTCACAGTAAAATTGACACGAAGGTAGATTTCTCATGTACCTCTGTCCCCCACATACATAGCCTTTCCTATTATCAGCATCCCTCATCAGATTGTTACACTTCCTACAGCTGATGAACATACATGCTGCTGCTAAGTTGCTTCAGTCGTGTCCGACTCTGTGTGACACCATAGACCGCAGCCCACCAGACTCCACAGTCCCTGGGTTCTCCGGGCAAGAACACTGGAGTGGGTTGCCATTTCCTTCTCCAATGCACAAAAGTGAAAAGTGAAGTCACTCAGTTGCTCAGTCGTGTCCGAGTCTTCACGACCCCATGGACTGCAGCCTACCAGGCTCCTCCGCGCATGAAATTTTCCAGGCAAGAGTATTGGAGTGGGTTGCCATTGCTTTCTCCCCTTGAAGGTGCTATTATAAATGATTTTGTATATTTAATTTCAAATTCTACTTGTTCATTCTTGGTATATAAGATTACAATTGACTTTTGTATATTAACCTTGTATCTTGCAACCTTGCTATAATTGCTAATTTGTCCTAGATGTGTTTGTTGTTGTTGGGTCTTTCAGATTTTCTATGTAAGCAAATCATCTGTGAACAAAACAGTCTTATGTCTTCCTTTCCCATCTGTGCACTTTTTCTTTTCTTTTATTCCATTCACTAGAATTTCAAGTGTGATTTTCAAATGTTATGGAGAGGGAGCATCCTTGTCTTGCTCCTTGTCTTAATGGGAAAGCTTTGCATTTCTAATTGAGAATGATATAATATGTTCCTAAATTATTGAGAAATTCTAATCATGAGAGGGTGTTGATTGGTATAAAATGGTTTTTCTACCTCTATTTATATGATCATGTAGTTTTTCTTCTTTAGTCTATTGATGAAATGGATTATATTGCTTTTTGAATAGTGAATCAGCATTGCATATTTGGGATAAATCTCATTTGATTGTGATATTGGTAGATGTTTTCATGAATATAGATAATAGCTCCTGAACATATTGTTCCATTTGTGTAACAAGTAGAGGAAAAAACTATTGCTAAATGTATGTCAATCATTAGTATGTATGCATGTGTGTGTGCATGCACAGACAGAGAGAGACAGGCCAGGAATGAGAGAGAGTTTGAATAAGATTCCAAAATTCTCTTTGAAATAATCCATATTGATCATGAATGTATTCTTGAGAAGACTGTATGTACTACAGTCAAGAATATGGTCTCCAAAGCCAAGTCATATTGTTTCAGGTCCTATGTCAAGCAATCACAAGCAATCTGACTTTGTTCAAGCTTCTGAGCCTCTTTGTGTCTTTGCTTCCCATCCTTAAATAGGAATGATGATGAAAATGATCATTTCTTCTTCCTAAAGTTGCTGAAAAAGAGCACAGATAAAGGACCCAAGAAAGCATCTGGTATTTTGTCACCCATATTTAGTATTCATGGTTACAGATAAAGTAATCAATGGATTATGAATGAAAAATGTACAAGAAATGACAGGTTGAAAGGTACCAAACTTGGGTTCAAGATATAAATTTTCTCATTATATGTAATTTGCTAAAATTAAGTTTTGCAAATCAAAGGACTTCACAGTATCTTCCAGTGTGTTCTGTTGTATTTATTCATATTTGTTTGACTTTTCCAAGGTATTTTCCAATCTTTTTTGATTTGGGATTAATCTGAAGATTCTCACTTTTAGATGAGTCTATTGAAAACCAAGAAATTTTAATTGGCAAATAAATTAATTTCCAAAATAATATGTATAATAACCAATGTGTTCATGGATACACATACAATTTATTTTAAAATAAATTAAGCAAAATACTAGGAAGAAAACCTTTTTATATCCATGTTGTTATTGTTGTTGTTCAGTTGCTAAGTTGTATTTGACACTTTTGCCAACCCATAGATTGTAGCCCACTAGACTCCTCTGTCCCTGGGATTTTCCAGGCAAGAATACTGGAGTGTGTTGCTATTTCCTTCCCCAGGGGGTCTCCCCAACCCAGGGACCAATAGTCCGTGGTCAATATGAATTACTTCATATCAGGATTTTTGCATCTTATTTCTGAACTCTCTGCCTCTGTGTGTGTGCCTCTGTCTCTCTCTGTGTATGCTTGCACACCCACATGCATGGATACAAATTGTTGACACATATTTAGCAATAGGTTTTTACTGCATTGGCAGGTGGATTCTTTACCACTGAGCCACCAGGGAATTTCTTTTTAAATCTATAGATAGTAGTATCATGGAAAAAGCAAGAGAGTTCCAGAAAAACATCTATTTCTGCTTTATTGACTATACCAAAGCCTTTGACTGTGTGCATCACAATAAACTGTGGAAAATTCTGAAAGAGATGGGAATACCAGACCACCTGACCTGCCTCTTGAGAAACCTGTATGCAGGTCAGGAAGCAACAGTTAGAACTGGATATGGAACAGACTGATTCAAATAGGAAAAGGAGTACGTTAAGGCTGTATATTGTCACCCTGCTTTTTTAACTTATATGCAGAGTACATCATGAGAAATGCTGGAATGGAAGAAGCACAAGCTGGAATCAAGATTGCCGGGAGAAATATCAATAACCTCAGATTTGCAGATGACACCACCCTTATGGCAGAAAGTGAAGAGGAACTAAAAAACCTCTTGATGAAAGTGAAAGTGGAGAGTGAAAAAGTTGGCTTAAAGCTCAATATTCAGAAAACAAAGATCATGGCATCCGGTCCCATCACTTCATGGGAAATAGATGGGGAAACAGTGGAAACAGTGTCAGACTTTACTTTTTGGAGCTCCAAAATCACTACAGATGGTGACTGCAGCCATGAAATTAAAAGATGCTTACTCTTTGGAAGGAAAGTTATGACCAACCTAGATAGCATATTGAAAAGCAGAGACATTACTTTGCCAACAAAGGTCCGTCTAGT
>NW_011494748.1:3305072-3324600 GCF_000754665.1 Bison bison bison | reverse complement strand
GTCTAGTCAAGGCTATGGTTTTTCCTGTGGTCATGTATGGATGTGAGAGTTGGACTGTGAAGAAGGCTGAGCACCGAAGAATTGATGCTTTTAAACTGTGGTGTTGGAGAAGACTCTTGAGAGTCCCTTGGACTGCAAGGAAATCCAACCAGTCCATTCTGAAGGAGATCAGCCTTGGGATTTCTTTGGAAGGAATGATGCTAAAGCTGAAACTCCAGTACTTTGACCACCTCATGAGAAGAGTTGACTCATTGGAAAAGAGTCTGATGCTGGGAGGGATTGGGGGCAGGAGGAGAAGGGGACGACAGAGGATGAGATGGCTGGATGGCATCACTGACTCAATGGACGTGAGTCTGAGTGAACTCCAGGAGTTGGTGATGGACAGGGAGGCCTGGTGTGCTGCGATTCATGGGGTTGCAAAGAGTCAGACACAAATGAGTGACTAAACTGAACTGAGTAGTAATAAAAATGTTTCATTAATATATCCAGTCTAGTAGCGAGAAGTATTTGCAGGTGATTTTCGTATATTTTGTGTGTTTGTTAGGTAACCAGTGAAATGGTGCCCTGGTGCAATAGAATTCTAAGTAAAGTAAATTGGTTTGTACACCTCACAATAGTCCTCATATGGCAAATGGGAGATTTGCCAGTGACTCTCTGTGGGAGATAAATGCTATATGGAAGACTTGTTTCATATTTTCTCTAGAACTATTGGTGGCTCAGATGGTAAAGAATTTGCCTGCAATGTGGGAGACCTGGGTTGATCCCTGGCTTAGGAAGATCCCCTGGCATGGCAACCCACTTCAGTATTCTTGCCTGGAGGGAATCCCCATGGAGGGGAGCCTGGCAGGTTACAGTCTATGGGGTCACAAAGATTTGGACACGACTGAGTGACTAAACACATATATAAGGCAATTTGCAATCAAAAGATTTTGGTTAAACCATGACTCTTTTGTTGGAGAGAAAGCCTGTTTTTGTTTTTTTTTTTTTGCAAATTATATCTTTTTACTTATTTATTTTGTATGTTAGTTGTACTGTAAATTATACAGGTTTTAGTACATAAGTGCTTATAAATGAATTTATGAATATGCATTTCACAAAATAGTATTCTATTATTAGTGTCAATAGATAATTTTTATTTATTTATTTGACTGTACTACAGTCAATAGTTACAGCAAGCAGGATCTTTCATCTTCCTTGAAGTATTGGGGATTTTTAGTTGTGACATGCAGGCTTCCTTAATTGCAGCATGGGAACTCAGCAGAGAATGGGGATCTAGTTCCCTGACCAGGAATCTAACCAGGACCTCTGCACTGCTAGTAAGGAATCTTAGCCACCAGACCACCAAGGAAATCCCTAGACAATTTTAAAATTATTTTTGGTACAAGAGATTGTTATTTTGGTCTTTATTTTTATTTCCCCCAATCATAAGATGAAAAAAACTGCCCCCAAATGACCAGCCAGTACAGCAGAACTATTGAGACAATTGCAACATGCTTAGCAAAGCTTTGGCTTTCCTATTTGACACAAATAAGATGAGATATCTCTGAACTATCACCTGCTTTAAAAGACACTTCATATAACACTATTTCACTATAATCATAGCTTAACGCATGAGCAAGTACTTAGATCTTCATTGTTTCAAATGTTTAAATTCAGCTACACTTTGGGGGCATTTATTTTTCTAGGAAAAATATTTTCAGAGTCATAATTTAATCATAAGGAATAGGTAGAGCAGAAATTTGGAGTCTCCCTGCTAAAGTTTATTTTTTTCATTTGTGTGACTCCTATAGACCAGTTCTTTGTTTTCTGAAGGTCAGGTGACAATTACACTAACTATAAACATTCATTCTATTTCACTGCTAAGTGATTTCTACTTTAAATTGCTTCTAAATCTTTCCTCACCCACCTTAAATCCAATATTTATTTTAACCTTGAGCTGCCTAAGACCTTTAATAGGAAGCTTCAAAGCATTTTAAAAATCGTATCCTTTTTAAATCTTTCTCATTTGAATGCAAGTGCCTTGAAAGCTCAAACAGTGTTGGTTGTTCTTATTGAAGTTTATAATGCTTTAGATATTCAAATCAGCTCTATGTCTTCCATTTGTTATGCAAATCTTTAAACTTTATATACTGCATGGTTTATCTACATTAATACAGCTTTCACTAACAGGTCTTACCAGAGCAGACATATACTCTAAAGGTGCATATTTTTAGTGTCTTGAATTACCATAAAATCATAAAAATAGTGTGTATTGCTTTACTCTAATCTGACGCAGTTTTATGTGGTTGTTGAAAGCCCTTTTACATTCCATTCTGTGTCTGGAGGTCTGTGTATAAAACTGATTCAGAAAAAGCAAAGTGAAGACACCTGCTGGCTTATAGCACAAATAGTAAAATATCTTAGAGCCTGCTGAAAGGAGAATTGGAACAATATGTCATTACTGAAGGCTCACTTGCAAGTTCTAATGTATTATAATGAAAACAGTATGACAAAACTAATGAGACAGTGAAGATTTGGGTAATTGTTCCTACAATGTATGGTAACTTTTCCAGCCGTTATTGGCAAACATAAAACCTAATGAGATTTTATTAATTTAAATGCAGTACATCTGCAAAACATTTCCTTCCTTGCATTCTCCTCTGATAGTCTTCCTTTCCTCATGGACTTGATCCTTTTAAGTTAATTGTTCTGTATCGTACATTCTCCAAACAAAACAGTTGACATAAACCTGAATCAAACTTTTTTCCATTTATTTTTGCATATCTTGTCCTGAAACATATTATATGCAAGCTTGTGTAGATAATCAGTCCAACATTTAATAGACAGCATAATATTTGCAATTATAACAAAAACTATTTCTGTTAGACTCTTTTGAGTGTCCTTTTAAATCTCTAGAAATGTCATTATTTTCTTGCTTGGTGAAAAGGAAGAAATTAATTTCCTGTTATTATCAGCCATATGCTTTAAATTGTCAAAAGATGAAAAATGAACATGCAGAAGCATTCTGATTATTGACTGCCTCTTATTTAACCAATCACTATTTGCTAATTTTTTGAGTATTACATTTGATAGAGAGGCTCGGTCTACTTCTAAAGACTAAATTTCAATTTTATTCATGTTTTTATATATGTAGCACAATGTTCTTTTGTTTAAAAATGAAAATATTTTCATCATAAAAGACTTTAAAAATAGCAGTGGTTTAGACATGAAAAAACATGGAAATACTGATTTTCTAATATGAACCTTTAATTCATATCCATTCTCAGCTTAATTCACTTTGCTCTGTATCTTTGTCAAACTACCCTGTCATAAACACATGATAGGTGAAATCTTGACTTTGCAGTGTTAGGTAAAAGAACATTTCTTGATAAAGGCACTGGTAACATTGCCAGCTCTTTGGTAGAGAAAGCAATAGAGCTGTCAGGAAGTTCAAAAATTATATTGTCTCTACTAGAATAACTGGAAAGAGATCATATTCACTTTTCCTCTGAGTTTTGCAGGTCACTTTGGATTTACAGTACAGCATTTTATTACAGTTTGAGAACTAGTTCATTGTTATCAAACATTTTTTCATGAAAGCATATACGACTGGATCAAATTCTAACTATTTCTGTGTGATTTTTCTAGGTTATGATTATGACAAAAAAGTATTTAAACAGAGGGCTATTTTTCTTCTAGATTTTAGAATTTAGGTGAATACACTTTTTATTTTATAAAGGAGATAGGGTTTGCAGAATATCTTAAAACAGTAACTTTCAATAACCTTTTTAAAGTTGGAATCAAAAAAATTTTTAAAGACTAACTCTCCACAAAATAACAAATATTTAGATAATGAAATTAGAGCAACATGTTCTTAAATTTGCCATATGTTCTACAAATAGTGCTTGTTTTCCGTTCCAAAATATGTATATCGCTTGGAGGAAGCATTTCCTGGAAGAAATTACAAAACAACGTGTGCCATAGGAGAATGTAAACATATTCTCTCTCCCTTGTTGATTTCATGACAGGCTCTAAGGTACTTAACTGTATACTGTTTAGGTAAGTATATGATTTTATTAATGCAGCTTAGAGTAGTTTCATATACCACGATCTGATGGTTTTCTTTATCGTGTTATATTTCAGTGAAGCATATGTTTTGTTGTAAATCACAACAAAGAAAAATAAAGTTGAAGGATATCTATGAATTTCTGTTGCCGATTGCATCTTTAATATTCAAATAATTCTCATGGAATTATTATTAAAGGATGAGATCTCTGGTTCAATCCTCTAAACTTTGTGTTAAATTATTATCTGTTGTGGTTGCTTAATTCACTCTACAAATATTTTTTTAAGAATAGCCTGTACGTCAGACGCTGTTATCCATTTAATCTTGCCTATTCTCTTCAAAAAGCATAGGATATATGAGAACAGGCATGTAATGTGTATAATCACACAAGTATGAAACTTGTAATAAAACATACAGATTCCTATGGTTTAATTGCTTTTTAACAAAAATATGCAGTCTTAATTCTAACTTTATATTACCAATTTATATAGATTTGTGAAAGATTTTCTACCCAATTGTTCAATGTTAATCTCTCTCTCACACACACAGACACACTCACACACAAAATGGATGGATCATTTGGTTCTTTGGTAATAACAGTTAAGAAATGAGTTGTGAAACAATTCTTGAGTTCTTCCTACCTTACTTAATCAGAGACTGTAATTCTCCCAATATAAACTAAAACATAATGAAAATATGGTAAGATAGAATACCATAAAATACATTTTTTTGTATTGCCTGATTTTTCTCATAAGAATCTTTTTAAGAGCTCAGTCACAACTCTCATATGTGTATTTCACCTAATCTTTGCATTGTGTGTGTGTGTGTGTGTGTGCGCGTGTATACTTGAAAGGTAAACTTTAGTCAGACTTATCTTGATACAAATCCTGTATGTTAACTACTAGCTATGGAAATTTTCACGTTATTTATATTTTCCAGACTCCAGCTTGCCTACCAATAAAATGGGGATAACATGGAGATAATGATGAATACTTTGGAGAATAATTGAGAACATTATGTGAAATAATACATGTGACATGTGACAGCAAATTATGGCAAAAAGAAGAGTCTAAATAAATGCTGCTCCTTTCTCTCATCTTAAACATCTTTTTGCTTAATTACGACTTTTATTGTAGGTTAACACAACTCAATTTCCTGCTTTCCATGAACATAAAAATTGATGTCCTGCCAATTTCAACAACCTCAGTCTCTGTAAACTGAATAAAATATACTTAATAAAATATTGCTTTCTTTTATGAAAGGAACACTCACAAATCCAGTAAAAGCTCCTTTATTTTTTCATTCTCTTCCTCTTACTGTTATACAGTTCTTGCTTTTGCTTTTTCTTCCTAGAGGCAAACTGCAATGCTAAACGCATGGTATAGAAGCATTGTCTTTGAAAAAATAATGAAGTGCCAGAGAAGGAGATTGTCAATGAACAAAGTAAATTACCTATTTAACTGCATTTTTAATGAAAATTATGTAGTTACAACATTTTTTTTTAATTAAGCTTCTTATTTTGTATTGGGGTATAGACAGTTAACAATATTGTGATAGCTTCAGGTGGACAGGACAGAGTAAGATTTTACATTTGGAAACCGGTAAAAGACATACATGGTAGCAGCAGTGTACCAAGGGTGGGATGGGAGAGAGTAGTCAGCCTGGTACAGGCAATGAGAATGTGTATTGTCAGTAGAAATGTTAAAAACAATAATAGTACTGACTAAATATCTATATTTTATTGTAATGATAGTATAGTAATTCAGTAACAATTTCAGTGATAAACTCTTCAATCTGAGCAGAGTACACACACCATGCTAATTAGTCAGGGATGATTGTAATTCCATGGTCTCAAAATATGGATGTGGAAAGTATTTTTCTGATCTCATGTAGAAAATGAGAGTGGTCAGTGACCTATAGTGTTACTGAGGTACAAGTTAGGTGACCTTATCAACAAAAATTGCTTAGGTCTTGTAGCATATTTTATAGTGACGAATAGCAAATAAGGTATTTTGAAAGAATCATATGGATCATACTAATACAATATAGATAGATTACTTTGCTCTTGGCACATATTTTAGGCTCAATTTTTACTAATATTTATGTTCTTGATAGCATAGCAGAAGCTAGTTTTAGATGTAACAAAAATATTTTTTTTTCAATAACAGATGATCTTGTGATTCAAGGAATGCTTCAAAAGAAAAGGGTTTGAAGAGAAGTGAATTTTTCTGTCCATTTACCATGTGACATCATTTCCAATTCATTTGCCATTTTACAGTAGTTGAAAAATGTGTAATAAATTTATAGATTAAATATCACTCTAACTAAAGATAATCAATCAAAAATGACAGCTGATTGATTTCTTTTGTAAATGAGAATATACATGTTGTTTAATTGATTTCAGTATGCTTGAAAGATGATTTGAAAGTCATATGCTCAAAAGAATATTGCTGCTGTTTTAGGGAGAATTTGAGAAGTTCAAAAATGGGACTCATTGACTGACTTGAGATCTTTTTTCCTTTCAGGACAAGGAAATTTATAACCTAGTCATTCATTTGGAACTCACTATGAATGCAGATAATTAGAAAAAAAAAATTAAGCCATGAAGAAGTCTCAGTTTTTAAATTTATCAAGAGTTTCTTCCCAGTTACTTTAGAATTTGAATCAAACTATTTTGAATGAAATATAGAATGCCTTTTCTGTAAAGAATCTGCCTGCAGTGCAGGAGACCCCGGTTTGATCCCTGGGTTGGGAAGATCCCCTGGAGAAGTAAATGGCAACTCACTCCAGTATCCTTGCCTGAAAAATCTCATGGACAGAGGAGCCTGGTGGGCTGCAGTCCATGGGGTTGCAAAGAGTCGGGCATGACTGAGCGACTAACACTTACTTACTTACTTATATCATGAAGAAAAATTATGACCTCCCTTGAGTACTAATGATTACAGAACCTAGGTACCATAACAGGCAAGAAACAGATGGCTCTACAATGCATGAACATTTTAAAATAAGCAGTAATACAAGTTAGAGTAAAATTCTTATTAAGAATGCAGTTTTAACCATGTTAACCCTTGTTGATTTTGATACTTAAAACTATTCATAGATCCTGGAAAGGGGAAAATCCAGTTAATAGAGAATATGATGAAAGTGTAGTATTAACTGTATTATTTACAATTAAGTCATCTCTTGGAAAGAAAAAGATAAGAATTGTATTTTGGTTTCATGAGACAAGGCCTATAAATATTTTTAATTGCATTTATGATATTTGAGTAGGCTTATTACATATATATACTCATTTTCTTATTCTAAAATATGTATGTTTGTTTATAATGTAGCCTAATACAGAAGGTCCACACTATGAATTTTTTCCTCTGACTTGATAATCTTAAGTGTTTAATTGACACTTAGATGTCATAAGTGCATAGATCATTTTTCATAGATCATAGATCATTTTTCTAATGAACTAATTTAAAACATAATAGTTAAAGATGTATATTTTTAACACCCAGTTTTCAATGTCTTTGATGGCATATTTCCTTGAGAATAACATACTACACATGTAGACAAAAATTGTGATAAATACAGTACTTACTCTAATAAAGGTTTAACGATGATCATGAAGATTTACATATGGTTTCTTTTACCAGGTTTGATTTTCACAAATGACTGACCTTTGTTAGGTCTTTTAAAGCACAGAATTACATGACAGAAATGAATACTCCTTCATACCTGATTGTGTATCTTCAGGTCTAGTAGAAATATTAGATCTAATACTAATATAGCAGTAGGAAAATGGACTGTGGAGTTAAATACAATTTGAAAATCTACCTTCTCCTTTAGCCTCTATGTGTACTTTGGCCATTTGTTTCTTATTTCTATCCTTATATAATTAAGTGTGTTTAATTATACATTTTGCACCCAATTATGAACATTAAATGAGCTACGTGATCTGTTTGATATGTATTCAGCATTTCAAGTCATTCCTCCTTTCCATTTTCTTGTCATTTAGCATAAAAAAATTACTGTGATTTTTTAATTCTGAAAAATAAAGTTTTAATTCATAATCTTTTTTTAAACATCATAAATATTGTGTTTATTTTAACTTTTTGGAATACAAAGTTTCAATAGATAATAGATTGTATAAATTAAATTTTATAGAAGTTATTAATGATCATTTTTAGGGTGCCAACCAAACAGATTCAAAACTTTGCTAGAGTTTATTTAAATTATGATTAAAATAATGAAATATTGTCTCCAAAATTTGACTTTTATATATGAGATTCATTGAAATCTGTTTTTACAAAATCTGAAATTTCCTTTATTCAGAAATAATGAGGAGAAACAAAGCAAACACAAAAACGAACTTGGATTCTTATTGCTTCAATGAGACACTACTGCAAAAAAGCGATACTTCAAGTGAGAATCTCGTTTCTGCTTATCCACAGAGTCAGGAAATTCTCTGAAAGGACATACTTAGATGAACACATGAAAGGGAAAGCCACTCAGTCATGTCTGACTCTGTGACTCCATAGTCCATGGAATTTTCCAGGCCAGAATACTGGTTGGGTAGTCTTTCCCTTCTCCAGGGGGTCTTCCCAATCCAGGAATTGAACCCAGGTCTCCCACAGTGCAGGCAGATTCTTTACCAGCTGAGCCACCAGAGAAGCCCAAGAATACTGGAGTGGGTAGCCTATCCCTTCTCCAGGGGATCTTCCCGATGAACATATGTTTCATTTACTATGATGTTGCTATTATTAAAGCTGTAATTGGTTATGTACCTCACATATTGAATTTTTAGGCATGCATTATGAAAAACTCTAGGTCATTCTAATCTACACTCACAGAAATGAATGGTTAGTTTTAATTGCCTTTTCAAGTAATAACTAAGCATTTGATTTATAGCCATAGCATAAATAAACAAAGAAATACAATGTACCAATTGGTGTATAAAACAATTTCTCCAATTTCAGACAGATCATTTCTGTCCTTAAGATTCCTGCTCACATATGCCAATTTATGACTTGCTAGCATTTCCCATTGACAACTTTAACAGCATACAAGTAGATTTCTTAACAGAACACAATAAGAAGTGTTAGTGATTGCATCTTTTAAAATTAAAATAGAAAGTAAAATGGCTAGTTTTAGTCTTATACATTGTCTCACCAAATTATTCAGTCTGAATCCATACCAATTTTAAACTATCCAAATAAAAGTACTTTTTATCACTTGGAGTATTATTTATTTATTTATTTTTGTCTAAAGTAGTTTTTAGAGATACCTTTCTGAGTAAGCTATCATCAGTGATTAATCAGAAATATGTAGACTCTCAAAGTCATAGAGAAGTTGATTAACAACCTCAGTGTTTGATCCACAGTCAGCTAGACAATATTTACATTTGTATGAACATTAGCTATGAACCTGAAGAGAATCCACTCTGTTTTGTGTCAGATCAAAATATTGTAAAATTCTTTCATATATCTATAGTAAAATGCTTGTTTTTAGCCCTTTCTTATTACTCAATTTTCCCCACTTTTAGTTAATACAGATGTAATTACACTTTATTATTCAGAATCCACCTTCTCAAATCTCAGAAAACAGCTTATTTTGTGAACAAAGAATTTTCTCCAGGCCAAGCCTTAGACTTTGGTTTAAATATCGCCATTTCTTTCAGTAGTTTTGAAATGATAACATTTTCAGGATTTTTCTTATTTCATCTGGATTTTTCTGAATTCAACAAACTTTGATCATGTGGTATATTTTTGGTGACAGTTATTTTACTCAAATGGGCTTAACTAGGACTCTCTTTCAGAAGTGTGTTGAAAATGATGCACCACTCTCAGAAGTACAGCATGATAGATTGCATAGCCAGGGCATAGGACAGATGTATTTAAAGAAAAGATCCAAAGCCTCTTTCCTTTAGAATATTATTGTAATATTCTATTCAGGTTCTGCTTAAAATTATAAATTATTCATTAAAAATATCAGCAAGTCTTTAACATTCTTTATATCAGATATGTATAATGTATAATAATTATTAATATGCAAAAATTAGAAGAAAAAAAATCAGCTCTCTTAGTCACCTGTGACTATGTATAATTCCAAATATATTAATCTCAGATTTTCTTACTGTTAGTCAGGAAGTTAGCAAGGAGAGATGGCACTGACGGCTGAACATCTAATAGCTGCCCAATCCCGCCAAGCTATTTACTAGTTCTGCCCCTTCAGTACTCCAAAATGATCAGGGGACTGGAAAAATTCCCCACTGGCCTACTGGAGGGACCTTCCCCACTCTAGCACATGTACACACCTCACCCCATCATGTCCTAAAACAATCTTTGGCTGCCATTAGGCTCATTAAATATCCATAAATATTCTATAAATACATACATCTGATTATAACAGACTGAACTATGGAAAGGACATGCACAGTAGAGTCTATTGTTATATAACCTGCAACTATCAATTAAGAGGGCTTCCCCTGTGGCTCAGCTGGTAAAGAATCTACCTGCAATGTAAGAGACCTGGGTTTGATCCCTGAGTTGGGAAGATCCCCTGGAGAAGAGAAGAGCTACCCACTCCAGTATTCTGGCCTGGAGAATTCCATGAACTGTATAGTCCATCAACTGAGACTGTCAATGATCTCCTGGATTATGCAAACAATCTTATCTTAAAAACTCTGCACCCACCCCTCTAGGGCCATTGTCTATATTGGTTTGGCCGACCTCTCTCTTTAGGTGTTGTCTCTGTTCTCTCCTTGTGTGGGTGCTCAGTTGCTCAGTGGTGTCCGAGATTTGTGACCCTGTAGACTGTAGCCCACCAAGCTCCTCTGTCCATGGGATTCTCCAGGCAAGAATACGTGTGTGGGTTGCCAAAACTCTCTTGCAACCAGTAAGACTGCAGATTCTTCTTTGTGTCCTTGGAGCTTCCCCGGTGGCACTAGTGGTAAAAGGACCTGCCTGCCAGTGCAGGAGATGTAAGAGACATAGGTTCGGTCCCTGGGTCAGGAAGATCCCCTGGAGGAGGGCATGCAGGCACAAGAACCAAGGTCCACAGTAGGAGGTGTCTACAGGCTGTCTTCTGCTCCATTACTTCACCCCCTGAGTTTGGATCTCTACAGTTGAGATTCCTCCAGTATCAGACTCTGTGAAATCATCTTTGCAGTAGCTACCAGAACAAGAACATTTAATTCAATCACATGACTAATTAGATAAGGATTTTAGAACTGCCATCTGACTTGGCCAAGTCTTTGATAAATTTTCTTATTAATGCCTTTTCTGGTCTACTCTTTCTATAAAATGTTAAAAGAAAATGAATAATGTACCTTGTAACACTTTTCTATGAGTACACTTTTAGCTAGTCAAAAAAACAAAGCAAAACAAAAACAAAGCTATGTTTGGCAAGACCCTCTACCTCTGTAAAATAATTCAATTATCATATAGCCAAAGATTTTATAAAAGCTTTCCCGCCAATAGTTTTGAACATAATTATTCTTTCCATTCCACTAGAAGAGTTACAGAGGAAATGTCTATATTTCATTAATGACAAATTGAGCTTTTTGCCCACTGAATTGAAAGAAGACACTAGAAGGTTATTTGTGGAAACTGAGTCACAGATAGTGTGCATAATTGCCAAGGTTCAGACACTAAAACTAATAAGTGGTAGAACTGAAACCCAATCCAGATTTTATTAGTTCCAGAGTCTGTATTCTTTCAGTGATACTTCATTATGAAGATCAGGAGTCTTACAATGAGGAAAGAATTAGATATTTTTGTCAAAAAATTCAATTATGCATGTGATCAAAATGAGTCAGATATGCAACTAGCTCACTATCAATGTAGAGAAAATCATAGGGATAGTGGAAAATTGAAAATGATTTCACATTTTACAATGAGCAAAATTGATGATGTGACAATGAACAGGGTATTTTAAAACATAAGTTGCAAGGAATATAAACTGGAAGAAGAGGGTAAATGTACACATTAAAAGAGATGTAGGGTGTCAACTGTTTGTATGAACTATACAGGAACAAGCAGTTGAAAAATAGATAATTAGGGAAATCTGAGAAATGAATTCAGTGGTTGATTATGTCTAGGAAATTGTTGTTAATTTAGAAAAGTTTGATAATACTGAGCTTATATTTTAAGAAATGGTTCTATAACTCTTAGAGATTTCCATGAAATATTTATTAATAAATTTATTTGGAATTTTCTTCAAAACATTCTGTGTGCCTTGGCAGGTGGTTAATTAAAAATAAGATTAGCAGTAAGTGCATACAGGAAAAGCCTTTACGTCTTTCTACGTTATTGTATTCAGAAACCTTATTAATAAGTTAATAACTTTTAAAAGTATCTTTGTTTATAGAAATATTGAAAAGCTGTTTATATATTTATTTCTAAAAATATACATCAATCTTGTGATATAATAAAGGATGCCATCATCTTACTGGGTAACATTTATAATTTGTTGAACAATACCAGTATTTCTTAACTTGTACTGTATTTCTACCACATTCCATATGTTTTGGTAACATAATCAAAAGTTTTAAAAAAGGGCGTTTCAAAGCCATTTTTAATCAATGAGAATATTTCCATTAGTAAGGATTTTATAGCAGAGATATAAAGTCACAGTCGTTTTTGGTTTGGTGGGGGTGTCAGATATTCTGTCTACATTGTCTATTATTAGAATGAATGTCAACACAGAGGGAATGATGTTCATGCTGTCACCAGGCGAATGCTTAGACTACATCTGAACATTATTTTTCAGGAAGAATTGTTCAATGATTTGATCACTTGTCAGAAGCGTCTCACTGAAGGATCTTGCAAAGACTTCAGTCTTCTTTTCTTTTCCATCTGGAAAACAAAGAACAAAGACCTCATTCTTCAGTGTGGTGTATTGAAACCCATGCATTTTACAAAAATCCTTCTGAATATTAAAACTATGTTGAATTTGCTTTGCCTTTTTGCTACCTCCATCATTCTCATTACCAATTTTGTTATTGTTATTATCCACAGGCTTAACCCAATTTGTTCAAATTTTGGAAAGTGGAGTGGGGGTTGCTTAGAGGGAGTTGTTATATAATTGTGTGCTGAGAAACTTTAAAGGGAGCTCTGTAACCAAGTTATATAGTAGACAATACTGATAGTAAGCTGCAGAGAATATTTTTATGCAGATGGTATCCACAGTGATATATCTACAATTTCCCCTAAAATTGCCTTCTGTCATTGAATGAGCCACACCGTAGCTGAAAGAGAAACTTCAAAATACACTACCTCTGAAAAAGATGTCACAATATGATAACTATTCCCACCTCATAGGAATGTTGGGTAAACAAATGAGTTAACTGATGTGAAAAATCCCTTGAGCATTTCAGAAGAAAGGTGCAAAAAGAGACCATTTTTTTTTATATTGTTTTAATAGAGCTTAGGAGATGCATGTGATTTTATATATTGATATATCTATATCTATATATGATTAATTATAGAAAATGAAAGATAATTTATTTCTGTATTTATATTTCTATATAATGGCAGTATAGAAAGCACTGCCATTCTATACTTTTCAAGTTTTTCATATGAATAATGAATGAATACATTCTTGTGCTGGTTGTTTCATCTTTATACATATCATTTTTTTATCTGATGGAGAAGACACTATGTACAATTGCACAGACTTGGGAAATATCAGTATATTGGGCAAGTAAGAATTGGAGATTCAGATCCATCTCTTTCCCTTTTAACTCATCAATACAAAGACCTAAATATGTATATTTTCTTAGTAGGTAAATAACATTTGAATTAACATACAATTAGGTATGTACTATTAGCCACAACACTTGAAACTTTACATGCAGAATTAGACTTCTTTTGAATAAAAGAAATAAAAGCATTATATTAATCATAAATAGTTTTATAAAATATCAGTTTGGGCCAATAGTTATGTGTATAGAAAATTACACTATAATTACCAATTCATAAATATAATGATGATTTTTAGAAGGCAAATTCTTACTTTAGGCCAAACATTTAACAGTAAAACACTCTGCACTCCCTATAGGTTACCTGTAAATAATATATTTGTTAACTTTTTGTAGAAACATCTCACTCCAATTTAGTTTTGTATTCATCTTCTTACCCAAAATTACTTTAAAAGACATATATGAAACTTCCTTACACTGACATGTAAATTATTAATAAAAACTTTCTTAGGGATATTTGCATATTAAAAGACCTCTAAAACTTAACTTTGTTGCCCTGGATCAGTGGTCAGCATTTCCTACTATATGATTACAGTTTAATCACTGCTGCTGCTGCTAAGTCGCTTCAGTCGTGTCCGATTCTGTGCGACCCCATAGACAGCAGCCCCAGGCTTCCCTATCCCTGGGATTCTCCAGGCAAGGACACTGAAGTGGGTTGCCATTTCCTTCTCCAATGCATGAAAGTGAAAAGTGAAAGTGAAGTCGCTCAGTCGTGTCCGACTCTCAGTGACCCCATGGACTGTAGCCCACCAGGCTCCTCCATCCACAGGATTTTCCAGGCAAGAGTACTGGAGTGGAGTGCCATTGCCTTCATTAATACTTCTGAGAACTATCATCTACTCTCTTGAGATTTAATTCTTACAGGATGTTTTTGTATTTGTGGAATGCAAAGGATGAGTGAGTTCCTACCAACATGACTAAGGGACAAAACACAGCAAGACATACCTTGAAATGTCAGAATACCATGCTTAGAGATGAGTATATAAGAGATTCCAAAGAAGGGCGAAAGCATCTATTTTATTTTATTTATTTTATAAAATTTTAGAATGGTATTGGATTACTCAACAGTATCTAAGAAATTTGGAATAAAAATACCTTAAAACCCAGATGAAAGTTTATTTCAAATTTCCAATTCCATTTTCAGGAATCTAAACAAATAGATGAAAATAGAATTTGGGGGCCTGTCAGATAGAGAACTCTAGTATTCTCACCAAGATTAATGAATGAAAAATCCAGGTAGGAGTAACCACCTATCTCCTATCTCCTAGCTTCTTTCTCTTCAAACATTGAGGAATGAAAGTCATGACAAAATGTTTGAAGAGAAAGAAGCTAGGAGATAGGAGATAGGTGGTTACTCCTACCTGGATTTTTCATTCATTAATCTTGGTGAGAATACTAGAGTTCTAGTCTGTTGTGTTTAAACCTGAGTCTGTCCATAAGTGGGAGACGAAGAAGCTTCCTACCTGCCTCTGTCCCATTGTTATTTAAATGACAGAGGAAAATATCCTTAGAAGTAAATTGGAAATAAATGTCCACCATCCCCAGAGTCTTTCTCACTTGCCCTTCAAATGATTATCCTGTATTTAAATCCAAGGGCTTCAGTTTTATAATATACATACTTTAGTGGAAAGAGTGACTTTTGTCAGGGGTAGGGGGCAATTGGCAAATTCATACTAAATTTAGATAGTTATGAGAAGCAAATTTGCAAAGACATGATCTAGACTTCTATGAAGGGGAAAAAAAAGAAATAAGAAGTTCTTTAAATAAGAGCTATTGGGTTTTTAATGAGCCAGTAAAATCAACCCAACCAAACCAAACTAAACAAAACAAAATCATGTCAAAACCTGTCACCAGTTCTTAGGCACAGGGAGCAGGACAATTGTCCTATTTACTGTGTCAAAGGAAAGTGTGCTATTTGACCCAACTTGTTCAATTCATGAAGGTGAGCAAATAGGGATTTTTTCCTTTCTTCTTTACAGATTACATTTTCCATATTTTCTAACAACAATAATGCTTTTTATGTCATGTAACCCATTAATATCTGTAGCTATTTTACACTTAGTTGGTTTGAAATACTAATATGTCATTACCTAATGCAATTAACATTTTTATTCTGGCCATTTACTGATACAACCATTACCATTGCTTCATACCATTTCTGTATAAATATGACACCTACATGAGTTTTAAAGGATAAAAATCAACATTCAAATAGGATTCTCTTTATTTAAATAGACTTATTAGAAATTTAAAGCAGATGAAGACGGTTTCAATGAAATGAATAAATAATTAAGGCAAATCTGTATACTTGTCAGGAACTCCATATTAAGAATCAGGTGAGGGGAGACAGTCTTCTGACAGAGCTGTCATTTTTTTAGTTAAAGTTAATGTTAATTTTTTTTTTAAATCTTGATGTTCTTTTCAAGTTTACTTGATCAAACCAAAAGCCAAAAAAAGAAGCTGCCAGATAACTTACACAGGTAATAATCAGAACCTTTAATCACACATAAAAAGAGCCATTCAATTCTATGTATTGCAAAAATCATCAGCTGGTTGGGAAGGCAGGTTTTTGTACTTCAAGCAGTTTTAATCATTGATCAGGTTGTGAAATAAAATAACAGATTGCATTTTACAAACTGGTCACTAGCAATGCCTCGTCAGCAGACCTAGACAATAATCCCTGAGTGTTGTAGGACTGCAGCCGTTAATAACCTGGCTTGTTAGTTGAAAGCTGGCAAAGTCTCAAGCATTTAAGAGGATTACTGCTATAAACCATATTAATTTTTTTCCTTAACATTCAAGTCCATAGTGATGAAGAGCTTCTGTAATAGAAATAGTGAAGTCAAACACATAGCAGAACCCCGTGCAATTCCTTTTGGTTTAGTGACTGATTTTACAAGAGAAAAATAAAAGTCAGGCTTCATTGTACTAAATTGGAATATTAATGTTTGGTGAAATAATTTTGAATTGCAAATCCTGCCAAATAAAATAAGACATTACTATAGAGAAGCTTGCCAAAAAGGATGTATTTCTAATAAGACTTTTTCAAACAGACTTTTAAAAAAATTAGCTTCTCACTCACTATAGAAAGAATTAGGCAAAAAGCCCAATAAAATCAAAGCTTCCAACTTTTGACCTCAAAGAAATGTGTCAATCTAATGTCAGAGGCAACAGTGCATGGGTTAAGAGTATAGACTCTGAACCTGACTGCCTGGGTTAGAATTCTGATTTTATCACCTTAGGCTACTTGTTAGTAATTACATCATCTCTCTGCACCTCAGTTTCCTTACCTGTATCAGTTCAGTTCAGTTCAGCCACTCAGTCGTGTCCAACTCTTTGCGATCCCATGAATCGCAGCACACCAGGCCTCCCTGTCCATCACCAACTCCCGGAGTTCACTCAGACTCACGTCCATCGAGTCAGTGATGCCATCCAGCCATCTCATCCTCTGTCGTCCCCTTCTCCTCCTGCCCCCAATCCCTCCCAGCATCAGAGTCTTTTCCAATGAGTCAGCTCTTCGCATGAGGTGGCCAAAGTATTGGAGTTTCATACTTAAAGTTCTTTTAATAATAAAATATTTGCTTAGAAGAGAAGCTAAGCATTAAATAACCAATCAATACTTGAAAACTCATTTGGTGTATCTCACAAAGAGATACCCAAGAGAGGGTACTTGAAATCTATATCTTTTGCACCAACATATTCAATGATCTTACTGAAGTCATATTAGAGTTCTTTTGAAGATATTTCCTCAATGATACAAAAAAGTTAATTTGTAAGCTTTGTTTCACTTAGTGTCCCAATTATTTGTACCAGCTATCTTCAATCAAAGGCGTTTTGTCATATAGAGACAGCTTTCATGGATATGACCAGTTCTTCATAGTTCAAATTTATAACATTCTCAATTTAATTAGTTTGACAGAATTTAAATAATACCTGTTGACATTTTTCAGTGTTTACTCTGCTTAGATGTGCCTTGTAGTATTGCAATTTGTCTTCATAACAGTCTTAAGAAATGGTTATTGTTACCTCTTCTGCTTTGTAGATCAAATAAGTCTATAATAGATATAATAATCTGTTCAAGGTTACCCAGGTCATAATGGACAGAACCCAGGTCTCAATCCCATTTCTCTTTGACAGAGGAGAACCTCCTTGCCTCTTCCTCATGCCTTACCCCATGCCTATTTTCCATCTAGCTATCCTGAGTTATACCCTTTTATAATAAACTCCTGATGTAGTAAGTAAAAAAATTTTTTTTTCTGAATTCTGTGAGCTACCCCAGAAAATTAATCAAACCCAAAAAGGGAACTACTGGAACCTCTGATCTGTAGCAGATTGATCAGAAGCACAGGTGACAATCTAGACTTCTGAAGTAGGGCTGAGGGTGGTGGGGCTGGGGTCAAGGTACCGAGGCTTAACTTGTAAAATCTAATGCTACCTCTAGATAGATAGAGTTATGACTTACTTGAATTGTAAGACACCTATCTGGTGACAAAGAATTATTAGGTGTGCAGAAACCACCTGTATTTGAATAAAGTATTATTTCTGTGTAATTTTTTCAACTATACCCTACCAGTAGATATTTATTTCTGGCAATGCAAGGTAGTGGTGGAAAGAGTCTGAACTTTGAAATCAGAAAAGTGAGATGAAAGCTTTCATTTTGTCACTTACTATGTGACTAGGGCCAGTTAATTCACTGAACTTTTGTTTCTTTACTTGTAAGTTATGAGTAATATCCAACTCAAAGTAACATTGCTGTGTGTATTTGTTCATAATATATGTACAGTGATCTTAAACAATCAGTGTTCATATGTAGGTGTCATCCATTTATCAAATAGTGAATTCTGAATTCAAAATTCTATTTTGATTTATTTATTTGCATTTCAGAGACTGTGGGATCTACTGTATTTTATATCAGTTGTGTCATTTACCATTTCTTACATTAATTTGTTAAATATGATAGAAATTATGACACTTTCCACCTTCCTAGAAGTTCCAGTTATTTTATTTGGTCACTTTGATGGGCACTGCTTCAGTATTAAGAACGTTAAGTATGATTATTGAGACCAGAAGTGTGTATGTGTGCATGTGTGTCTGTGCAAGTGCACAATTGTACTTATTTGTTTAAAATGGGAAAACCTAGTCAGGAGTATATTTTCAAATTTCTTTAGAGCTTAGTGTCCTATACTTGAGTCATTTATATATGCTTATTAACAGGGATGAGCATGTTTCATATGTTCTCATTTTCAAGAACTATTTGACCTTGCATAAGTTCAAAAATATGTAACACATTTTAAATATTCTAATAATTTTCTTATAGTTTTATTCATCATTATGTAAAAATAAACAATCTCCCTGCTATTTCTTTAATTTCTAATACTGAACAATATTTCTATTACATATATTAATCAATCTTCATTAATATTTTTGTGGTGGAAAGATGCATGAATGAACTTTCTTCTTTCAACATACACAATAAAATCTATCACAGTATCTTGATAAACATCATATATATATGCACATTGAAAATCTAATTGAAATTCTTTTTCTCCAGTATCTAATTTCAGAAATTATTGATAACTCTATTTAAAACAATATTAAATACAACAAAATAATAAAGGTTAGGAGTGAATATTGATAGTTATAGAGTTATAATGTAATTTTTCACTTCTTAGCTGGAGGTCAAATCTGATTCTATCAATTGAATATGATTATTGTATAGATACAGTTTATCT
>NW_011494748.1:3266884-3304972 GCF_000754665.1 Bison bison bison | reverse complement strand
TTTATCTAAAACTATGATTCTTCACTGATTTAAATGCAGTTATATGTGTTTTCCTTTTTCCTAGGGAATCTAGCACATAAAAAAGATTTAACTCTGTGTCAATAAAAATGTTTCCTTGTAAATCAATCTATAAAACATTTCATAAACTATGTGTCATGACAGATTAATATGCAGTAGTTAAGAATCAAATTACCTTGAACCTGCAAGTCTGAAAAATAATCAAGTAATATACAGAAATATTCTGTGGAGCAGAATCAAAAATTCAGTTAGGTCTGTGGATTAGTAATGACATCTTTAGTACTAGTTTAAGTATAGAGAATCTAAATTCTCAGCCATCTGCTCTTTTGGATCTGTTTTCTAAGAACTGCTGACATGATAGCTAACAGATTTAGAAACTTTATTCAGCTTGCAGTGACCTAGTATGTGACAGTATTGATATATCCTAATATGAAGTGGCTCCAGGAAAAATCAGGATATTATAATGCACAACCAATTACACCTGTGAGAAAAACTAGTGAAATAATATCACTTGAGATAGGCTTTCCATTATTTTTAAAATATGTTTTCCCCAAAGACAAAGTAAATCCAAAGTTACTACTAAATAATTGTTTTTCATGCTGTTTTTAAAGTGTGTTGACAAGCTGTTGTTGTTTTATAAATAATGCAGAGCTAAATTTCTACAATCCTACATTCTATAGGATGTGGTAGGATTCATTCTATACTTTTCTCTTCCAGAGTAAATTTCAATTAAAGGATGTGGGACAATGTCTGTCCATGGAAATTATTAAGAGGATGGTTTTTGGCTAAATTTCACATGATTGATGTTATGAAACAAAATCAGTCCTCGTCATCAAGTAAAATTAAATGTTCAACCATTAGTTATCTGAAGAAGATAATAAAATATGCTAATTCACAAGGGACAGTATTTTTGCTATTAAACTGAATTAAGGAAAAGATTAATAAGCACTTTAAATTAACTTGGCATCAAAATAATTGACATATAGTTGACATATATATTGCTATAGTTATATAGATATATGGATGGTTTTATATATCTATCTATAGATACAGACATAGACATATATAGTTGTAAGTATACAGAGATAGTGAAGCTGAAACTCCAATACTTTGGCCACCTGATGCAAAGAGCTGACTCATTTGAACAGATCCTGATGCTGGGAAAGACTGAGGGCAGGAGGAGAAGGGGACAACAGAAGATGAGATGGTTGGATGGCATCATCAACTCAATGGACATGAGTTTGGGTAGACTCCGGGAGTTGGTGATGGACAGGGAGGCCTGGCATGCTGTGGTTCATGGGGTTGCAAAGAGTCGGACGTGACTGAGCGACTGAACTGAACTGATACGTAGATAGATAGAGATAGAGATTTAAATAGAAAGATCACAAGCATTCATAGTTCTATATTTTCTGTTTAACTGTCAGAAGGCCTGACAGAATTGAGCTCTCATTGAATATTTGGTGAATGAATTAGCTGCATAAGAAAGATTCATATCCATATATTTTGACTCATAGCTAGTTCTCTTTTTCCCACTTTATATCCATTAAACTCATTCCTGTATAACATGATAGAATTTGTTTCCTTGTTGAAATGTATGCCTATTTGCTTAAGACTGTGAAGGTAGTCTGTTGGTCAAAGAAGATAGAAGACATTGCTCTTACTTCTATTTGAATAGATTATTAAGTAGAAATTAGAAGACATAGTCTTGTATCTGCCACTAAAAACTGTTTCTTATTCTTCCTGGAACTAAGATTACTCCTTTGTGCCTCTGTTTCTACACCTCTGAAACAGAGATAATCTTAGCAGCTACAAAATAGAAATCTTATAAATATCTGATATCATATACAATGGTATTTTCACAGAGTAAACACTGACTAAATATTCTCTCTTAACAGTATCTGCATTAAGAAATAAAAAAACTGAGAACCTGCAAGTATGGAATACTGCTTTTTTTTTTCTTTTGTTTACCATGTGTAAAATAGATAACTAATGGAAATACTGCCTTATATTTATTCAATTACTTTGAAGCTTTTATATGCTTTTGTTATAGTCATCCTCTCATTCTGCCATTACAACCCTCTCTCCAGTGTCCTCTATATCCACTAGCCACAGATCATAGATCAGGGTTCATAGATTTTTAGACTCAGAAGGACAGAATGGGAGTTCTCTCTCACAGATGCTGCCTCCATATTTGTTCCTACTACTTCATTATCAGTAATATGTTTTACAGCTGTATAACATTACCAGCTTAAAAAGAAAACATATGTTTTGCTTATATATTATTTTTAATAGTAAGTATGTAAGTTTTGACCTAGAAGAAACAAATGTGTATGTTTAATAAAACAGTCAAATTTGCCTTTCCTATGTGTAGATTTGTAGGCTGATCAGTTACTATGCACGCAAAACTCAAGTATCATTGGAGAATAAAAACACGTGTGAAAATTATGGTAAGAGACATATCTATAGTCAAATTAATTATATAGAAGACATTTAACAACTACAATGAGTAACATTTATTTATACATAGAAATATTATTTCTAAAATGTATCATGTTTATCTTCAGAAAAAGTCATCAAAATTATGAATCCAATCCAGTCTCCCTAAGGAAGTGTATGCCTATTGTTCAGTTTTTAATATCACTTTCCTAAAAACCAAATAAAAAGAGACTTCTGATTAAGATCGCAGGTGCTCTAAGTCATTATAGTCATGTCTGATTCTTTGTGACCCCAAGGATTGTAGCCTGGCAGGCTCTTCTGTCCATGGGGATTTTCCAGACAAAAATACTGGAGTGGGTTGTCATGCTTTCTTCCAGGGGACCTTCCCAAACCAGGGATCGAATCTGGGTCTCCTGCATCTCAGGCAGAGTAAGAGACCACCTTTATCCTACTTCTTATGCGACTGAAAAAAAATGACAAAACATATAGTGCTATGCTCTTCAAATATGGAAAAACTGGCAGTGCAAAGCAGTGATCTCTGAGAGAAGAAAGCAAACACTGTGAGTCTACATTGGCCCAGTTGATTTCCTGGGGAAATTTCTAAACCACAACTAAGGGGTGGGAAAACAAGTAGAGCATAATGATCTCCCTGAGTATAGAGATTAGAGATGGGAGGCCTTAAGGATGAAGAGGTTACAGTTCACAAGAAAAAATAACAAAGAGGATATATCTACATAAAAGTACAAGAAGGTCCATTTTGAGTCTTCAGCTATGAATAAATTTAGAGCACTAGAGTAAGAAAACAATATGGACCATAGCCCGCCAGGCTTCCATGTGTTTCACTGTCTCCCAGAGTCTGCTCAAACTCATATTCATTGAGTCGGTAATGTCATCCAAACATCTCATTCTCTGTCACCCTCTTCTCCTCCTACCCTCAATCTTTCCCAGTATTAGGGTCTTTTCTAATAAGTCAGTTCTTTACATCACGGGCCCAAAGTATTGGCATTTCAGCTTTAGCATCAGTCCTTCTAATGAATATTTAGGGTTAATTTCCTTAGGATTGACTGGTTTGATCTCTTTGCAGTCCAAGGGACTCTCAAGAGTCTTCTCTAATACCACAATTCTCTAACAGTTCAAAAACATCAGTTCCTCGGTGTTCAGCTTTCTTTATGGTATTATTATTAATGCTTCTAAACATTATTACTAGGTATTCTAAATATTATTGTCAATATTATATAAATACTAGGTATAAATATTATTGTCAATATTATATAAATATTGATAAGCATTATTGATACAAATATATTTCTTGCTACTTAGTTTATTTTCAAAAATATAATACAAACAAGCCATCTATAACGTTTAAAAATTATACTGACATTTCTATATATTGACTTCCCTGGTGGCTCAGACAGTAAAGCATCTGCCTACAATGTGGGAGACCTGGGTTCAATCCCTGGGTCATGAAGATCTCCTGGAGAAGGAAATGGCAACCCACTCTAGTATTCTTGCCTGGAAAATCCTATGGACAGAGTATCCTTCGTAGGTTATAGTCCATGGGGTTGCAAAGAATTGGACATGACTGAGCGCCTTCACTTTCTTTCTTTCTTTTCTATATATTAATGATGATCTATCAGAAAGATAAATTAAGGAAATAATTCCATTTACCATCACATCAAAAAAGAATAAAATCCCTAGAATAAATCTAGGCCTTTTGCTAGACCATGGGGGTAAGCAATAAGTAAGTAAAAGACCTATACTTGAAAAACCATAAGACATTGACAACAGAAATTGAAAACAATACAAACAGAAGGAAATATATACTGTGTTCTTGTATTGAAAACATTAATATTGTTAAAATAAACTTACTACCCAAGGCATTGTATAGATTCAAAGCAATTCCTATCAAAATATCAATGAAATTTCTCACTGAACAAGAATAAATAATTTTAAAATTTGTGTGACCCCAAATACCCAAAATGATCTTAAGAAAGAAGAGTAGAGCTGGATGAATCATGTTCCTTGACTTCAAACTGTATTACAAAGCTATAGGAATCAAAGCAGCCTGGTACTGACACAAAAACAAACACATAAATCAATGGAACAGAATAGAGACAAACAAACATATGCATTTGTGGTCAATTAACCTACCACAAAGAAGGCAATAGTATATGAGAAGAGGTTGCACGGGGAAAACTGGACAGCTACAAGTAACAGAATGGAATTAGAACAGACTTTAACACCATATACAAAAGTAAAAGCAAAATGGATTAAAGACCTAAATGGAAGGCAAGATGTTATAAAACTCTAGTAGGAAAACATAGAACACCCTGACATAAATTGCAGAAACATTTTTTTTTTTGAACCTCCCTCGTAGAGTAATGGAAATGAAAGCAGAAGTAAGCAAGTGGGACCTAATTAAACTTAAATGTTTTTGCACAGCAAAGAAAACTTTGGACAAAATGAAAAGACAACATACTGAACAGGAGAAAATACTTGCAAATGATAAGGAGTTGGTAGCCAAAATAAACATAAAGAGTTCACACAACTCAACATCAAAAAACAAACAACCCAATTGAAAGACGAGAAGAACTGAATACACATTTTTCCAAAGAAAAATTATGGATGGCTAACAGCCACATGAAAATATGCTCAACATTGCAAATTATCAGGGAATTGCAAGTCAAAACCTCACTGAGATATCAACTCACAAATATCAGAAAAGTTATCATCAAAAGAACACAAAAAACAATCTTGGAGAGAATGGGAAGTAAGGGGAACCTTTGTGTGCTGTTGGTGGTAATGTAAATCAGTGCAGCTTCTGTGGAAAACAGTAAGGCACTTTCTCAAAAATAGCTAAAAATAAAACGAACCATTTGACCCAGCAATTATGCTCCTGCATATATATCTGAAAAATACAAAAATAATGATTTTAAAAGCTAAATGAACCTCAATATTTATGGCAGCACTACTGGTAAAGTATCCAACTGCCAATGCAGGAGACGCAGAAGACATGGGTTCAATACCTGGGTCAGGAAGATCGCCTCGAGGAGGGCATGGCAACCTACTCTAGTATTCTTGCCTGGAGAATCCCAATGACCAGATTGGCGGTGCCTGGTGGGCTATAGCCTGGTGGGCTATAGTACATTGGGTCACAAAGAGCTGGGCACGACTGAAGCAACTTAGTAATGTGCGCGCGTACGGAGGCGCGCACACGCACACACACACACACGCATACACACACGCACACACACACGCACACACTACTACTACTACTGAGTACTACTCAGACAAGAAAAAGAACAAAATGTTGCTAATTGCAACACAGATGGACTTGAAGGGCATTATTCTAAATGAAAAAAGTCAAATAGAGAAAGACATATTGTATGATATCACTTACATGTGGAATTTAAAAAATGCAACAAACTAGTGGGAAAAAAACAAAAAAATAAGCAGATTCATAGATATAGAAAACAAACCATTGGTAAGCAGTTGGAGAGAGAAGGCTAAAGGGGCAATTTAGGGTAAAGGATTAAGATATATAAGTTATTAGGCATAAAATAAGCTACATAGTAAAACTGTACAACACAGGAAAATAGCAACTATTTTATAATAACTCTAAATGGACTATAACCTTTGAAAAATGTGCAGTGCTATACTGTACCTCTATAATCTATAACTGATCAAAAATGCTTCAATAAAAACATTTTAATTGCATTTGAAACCTAATTGTAAGTCTGTATGTGAAAAAACTGCAGGTCATTCTCCATAATGTATCATACAATCAAATGAATTTTACCTTAAAGAAAGTTGTAATATGTTCATCCTAATCAGAATAGTTGTCATGAATTCTGAATATTTTTGTTGTTTAATTTTTTTTCTAACACTGTGTATAAGTAGAATATTGCATGGCTTCTTTCTTGAGTGGCTTTCCTAGAAATAATGTTCCAATCTCTCACTTGATGAAGTAATACTTATAAGTTATTTTCTTTATTTATTTTTTACTTTCTCTTCTAAGCCAACTTCTAACACACCAAAATCTAGAAGGTAATCATAATGTTGCTGGTTGTCATAGGCTGATTTTTTTTTCTCATATTTTTACTTTGGTTTATTCATTTGTAAAATGTGGATAATATTACTGTAAAAATAAGATGGTACAAAAATAATAAATGATTAATAAAATACTTTAATAGGTGCCATGAATATGAGTTCTATATGTTTTTTGCTATTGTTATTTAAAAGTGTATTTATACAGGATAATTTAAGAAGGAACTGAAAGAAAAAGCTGAACAAAAAAAATGTAGTTTAAAGAAATTGGAGGTCTGACAAAAGCTTGCAGTGGAACTCGAAACTTTCAGAAAATTTTATCTAATCAATCTAAACACATAGAATCAATATGTTCACAACCTTCTTTAATGTTTTCTAGTCACATTACTTGAATTTTCATATAATTCACTCAGTAAAATTGGCAACAACAACAAAAATCAGAAACAGTACAAGTCATCATAGATACTTTGAAATAAAACCCATTCAAAAATCAATGTGTCTACTTTAAATAACACAGTGTAGTTCAAGGGAATTGCTTGTGAATTTGGGGACTGAAATTCTCAAATTTTGGGTTCACTTAATGAGTTATACTTTTTAAATTTTTTTTCCAAACTTAAGTTTGGTA
This sequence comes from Bison bison bison, assembly GCF_000754665.1. Classification (NCBI taxonomy): domain Eukaryota; kingdom Metazoa; phylum Chordata; class Mammalia; order Artiodactyla; family Bovidae; genus Bison; species Bison bison. Next base: position 3,297,846 of record NW_011494748.1, on the reverse strand, counting down.
GAAAGTGAACATGGGATCACATATTCAAGAGTAAATACATGTTGTTTATTGTTTTTAAGGCATTCAGTGAATTGAGAACAAGGAAAAAGATTAGCTATTCTTCAAAATTCTTAGCCTAATCATAGTGAAAGTACTGAAAAGTGATATCAACAATTCTATATTTTTTTCTGGTTTAATATTTCCTTTCTTTTTATTCTCATATTTGATTTTAGAATAGCTTTATTTTGTCTTTACCCATCATGTTTACAAAATGGCTTTTTTCCAACATTGGAGTTCTCAGAAATTATTTGTAAGGCCAGGCTAGCTGTAAGGAGAGGCCAACTCCTGGCAACACTGAGGCCTGATGGACTGCACCAACCACTTAACCAGTTTGACTGTCTCTTCATGGCTGCTTTCCTTTTTTTTTTTTTTTAATTGGAGGATAATTGCTTTACAATTGTTTTGCTGGTTTCTGCTGTACAACAAGGAGAAGGAAATGGCACCCTCCTCTAGTACTCTTGCCTGGAAAATTCCATGGACGGAGGAGCCTGGTAGGCTGCAGTCCATGGGGTCACGAAGAGTCAGACCTGACTGAGCGACTTCCCTTTCACTTTTCACTTTCATGCATTGGAGAAGGAAATGGCAACCCACTCCAGTGTTCTTGCCTGGAGAATCCCAGAGACGGGGGAGCCTGGTGGCCTGCTATCTATGGGGTCGCACAGAGTCAGACACGACTGAAGCAACTTAGCAGCAGCAGCAGCTGTACAACAGCGTGTATTAGGTACAAGTATACATATATCCCTTTCCCCTTGAGCCTCCTTCCAACCAATCCCCTGATTCCACCCCCCAGGTTATCACAAAGCACCAAACTGAGCTCCCTGTGTTATACAACTGCTCCCCACTAGCTATCTATTTTATACAAGGTAGTGTATGCATGTCAATGCTACTTGCTCAACTTGTCTCACCCTCTTCTTCCCTCTCTGTGTCCACAAGTCCCTTCTCCATGCCTGAGTCTCTATTCCTGCCCTACAAATAGTTTCATCAGTACCATTTTTCTAGATTCCATATATATATGTTAATATATCATATGTGTCTTTTCTCTTTCTGACTTACTTCACTCCGTAGAGCAGACTCTAGGTTCATCTACCTGACTACAACGGACTCAAATTTGTTTCTTTTTATGGCTGAATAATATTCCATTGTATATATGTACAAAGCTTCTTTATACATTTATCTGTCAATGGACATCTAGTTTGCTTCCATGTTCTGGCTATTGTAAATAGTATGTCAATGAAAATTGGGGTACATGTGTCTTTTTGAATTATGGTTTTCTCAAGGTATATGCCCAGTAATGGGATTACTGGGTCATAGGTAATTTTATTTCTAGTTTGTTAAAATAATCTCATTGTTCTCCGTTAGTACTTATGATTCTTTGACTTCAAATAGATTACATTTTAAAGAAAAAGTTCATAATTTTCAATTTTATAAATGCCTAATTTGATGAGAGATCTACCAGTCTTCTATAATATTTCAGAAAAAATATCTGTTGCCTGAGATTTTTGCCAGCAAGTGAGAATGTCGTATTATTCTATGAAAAACACTGATAATTTGATAACTGTAATCAATAGTCACAATTAGATTCAAAAAAGAGATTTTTATTCTATGGATTATCAAATGTGTTTTGAAGTTAGCACAATATATCTAAGCTGTGTTATAAATGGTTTTTATATAATCATGATGATTCATTTGTTCTTTTTCATGTAAACAGCTTCAAAGCATTTATTTGAAAAGTGAGCAGGTAGGATAGTGTTTATGAGCTTAGATTCTACAAACTACAGGAAAGAGTTTGGCTTCTAACAGATGTATGAACTTTAAATATAATCATTTAACATCCTTAAACCTCATTGCCAATTTGTAAAATAATATCTATTCTGCAGAGTTATTATAAGAATTGAATAGTACGATGTCTTAGCTTAGATCCTATTGTACCAGAAGCACAATCTGAAACAGGAGTTCTAACACAAGGAGTTTATTTGGGTGTAATTGCAGGAAACTCTGATACAAACAACAAGAGGGTAAATGAAGTGAGTCAGAGATGAAAAAAATAGCCTAATAAGTTTGTTTTATCTAGAAACGAATACTGTGGGTAGGTGGAGCTTAATCCAGCTGTTCTGAACAGGAATCCTCTTAGTTATTCCCTCTGAAGGGGGAAGACCTGGGGTGTTATTTGAGGCATGTTATAGTGTGTGTGGGGTGGGCTTCCTGGGTGGCTCAGTGGTAAAGAATCCACCTGCAATGCAGGAGTCACAGAAGAAATGAGTCCAATCCCTGGGTGGGGAAGATTCCCTGGGGGATGGCATGGCAACCCATGGCAACCACTCCAGTATTCTCATCTGGAGAATCCCCATGGGCAGAGGAGCCTGGTGGGCAACAGTCCATAGGGTTGCAAAGAGTCAGACACGACTGAAGTGACTTAACACACACACACATAGTGTGTGTGTAGGTGTGTGTAGTAATGAGGGAGGTTAATTCCCAAGCAATTTCTTTCTCTCTGAGTTGACTCTGGCCCAGAAAAGGTCCCAGGCAAAGAGACGTAGAGCGTCTCAGTCAGGGCAGAGGATCACTGAAAGTGCCCGCTTGTGTTTCACAGTCATAGAGAAGTAATAAATAAAAGGTAGCTTTTACTATGGTTTCACAGATTCCTTGGTAAACTCCTCTTGGAAATGGAAGTACAAATAGGGTTTATTTCAGAGATCCCTTGAGAGATTTCAATGACAGAATACAAATACTAATAGTATCTGGCACAGTTAAAGGCTATTAAGCTTTGTTACTCATGTGTTATCACTTTTTTATTATCAAGATATGAATTTAAAACTGTAGTCTTTCCTATAACATGTCCTAAAAATGTTAACCTAATTGAGCAGAAAATAATTTAACTTATTAATATATTAGCATAATACCAGAAATTTATAGATCAAATGGCAATGTATTTTCACTATAATTCTTGGTCAGTATTGTTATGTTAACCAAGGCTTTTGGATTTGACACCTGAATGTACAGCAAGAGAAAAAAGAAAATTCTCAAAGCTTTTCAGCAAGAATTATCCTAGCTAAATTTCCCTTGTAGGTGCTAAAATTTCCAACACTTTCCAACAACTTTCAACTAAAAAGTAGTTGAAGAAAATTCCTGAACATACAGGTACAAATTATTTTAATTTAAAAATTTAAATTATCTCCCATATACTAATTTGAGCTATGCTTCTTTTCCACTCTCAGTGATTTTTAGAAATATAATTGAATACATTGTTCATAATATTGATCTTTTGGAATTTTATATTAAGTATTTAGTAGATTTTTTTTCCCCTGAAATAAAATCAAACTTAAATTTTTTTTCTCAGAGTTTAATAATATCAATTTGAATTCTTAGAAACCGTAAAACCATAGAGCTAGAAGGAACCTTGGGAACTGTCTAGTACAGACACACTGTTGCACAGATGAGGAAATGAAGGTCCAGAGGGGAAACATGCCTTAGCCAAGGCTGCATGGCTCATTGGCTTACTGTACCTCACTAAGTTGCATTTGCTGAGCCTTTCTTTTTTAAAACCATAATTAACATATTCATTTCCTTCACCTTGGAAGTATTACTTTCTAAAATGTTAGTTTTTTTTTTACCTATTATATGATAATGATTTTATTAACATGATTTTTACACACGCATACAGTTATGTGACAAGCATTCTTCAAAATGCTTTACAAATGTTTTACAAGAACAAATGCTTTACAAGTATTTATAAGTCTTTGATGCTTGTGCCAATACTGTAAAGTAGTTACTATCATCATCATTATGTAAAGGATGTGATGAGATGGCCCACAGAGATTTTGTGACTTAGCCCACAGTCACACAGTTAGTAAATCATAGACCAAGGCTTAAAACCCAGGCAGCCTGACTGCAGAGGCCATAGTCTCAATATTACATGAGACTGCCTCTCATGACTCAAACTAAAATCACAATAATGTATATGAAATCAACATAAGTCAATGTGATCTTTACCATTATTTTAAAAACATGGGAAAACACTCACGATATGTAAGATACAACTTCTTATGTATGAATATTGGCTCCATTTTATTAGCTGTGAGGCCCTAGAAATGTCACAGCTTTTTTAGATTTTCAGGTTTTTAATGTAAATATTGGGAGCAATAATATTCCAAGGAAATATAAATATATTAAAACAATTATATCAATGTATTAATACAATGCATTATATTAATATATTGCCTTATATTAATATGTTATCTATGAAAGTTAATTATAAACTTTGAAGATGCAGGTAATGGTTCATTATGAGGAGAAATTGTACAGTGTAAGATATACGACCAGTATTAAATGAATAGTAGATGAATGAGCAAGGAAATCCAACCAGTCAATCCTAAAGAAAATCATTCCTGAATATTCATTGGAAGGACTCATGCTGAAGCTGAAATTCCAATACTTTGGCCACCTGTTGCAAAGAACCGACTCATTGGAAAAGACCCTGATGCTGGGAAAGATTGAAGGCAAGAGAACAGGATGACAGAGGATGAGATGGTTGGATGGCATCACCGAGACAATGGGCATGAGTTTGAGTAGGCTCCAGGAGTTGGTGACAGATAGGGAAGCCTGGAGTGCTGCAGTCCATGGGGTCACAAAGAGTCAGACATGACTGGATTGAACTGAACTGAGATGAATGAACAGTGAAATCCAAACACAATTTGAAATTTTGACAATTAAAAAACTTTCCTCCATCACAATCAAGAAAGAAAATGCAAACAAAAATAATGAAAAGATAATAGAAAAAGGAGACATCTATTATGGAAACCATGGAAGTAAGCTTTTTAGACCACTTTCAAGACATAGAAATTGCTATAGGAGCAAAGTTGACTGACAACCGCACTTACAAATCCCTTTTGCATTTTCTACCGTATTCTTTCAAGTAGATCCATCCTTCCCCTTGCTGTTCCCAGCCAAAAGTTGAACATAGCCAGGGTACCAGTACTGGCATTCCTGCAGGACAGAGATCTCTTCTAAAGAGCAACTTTTGTTGGAGGCTCCCTTTCGTCCTAGTAGATATTTTCCCATACCTATGCTAAATCTGAGATCTTAGGTTCCTCCTACCCAATTCTTTAATTCCCCTCTCTCTTCTCCAAGCTTACTTCATGGTCTGTAGACTCTCACCTTATCTTTTCCAGTACCCGCCTACTTTTTCCTTCATAGACTGTCCCCTCACTGAGTCTGTTGTATTTTAAACTCATCTTGGCAACTTCCTTTTAGAGGACCTGAACTCACACACCCATTATTCCACCATTCAGAAATTATTACACTTACATTTAGTGTGTGGTGTTCTATAGCCATTTCATACTGGCTTACAAGAGCTAAATGTATGTTCTTTTTCCAGATCAGGCAGCTTCCCAGATTTCCCACAGGTAACTTCAAATCAGCAACATAGAAGTATTTACCTTGGGTAAAAATTTTCCTCCCAGTGAGTCAATTGTGACTCACTTACCAGCACAAACCTAGTGTATATCTTTTATACATATGAAGCAATATATTAATTGGTAAGCTATTTCTTCCAGTTTTCAATAAATGGTGGATGGTTTTCCCATATCCATATTCTTCTACTGTAGCATTTTTCATAGTTTTATATTATTTTACCCTAGAAATAGAGCATGCTATATATAACTAATCCTCTACTGCTGAACATTTATTTCCAACATTATTTTAATGAAAATTCTGCCTATGTAAGCAATATTATATTTATTTCAAGTTTTTGATTATCAATACAGTTAATTTTTAACATTTTAAAGTTAAATAACAAAAATAACAATTTTTGTTATAAATTCCCATGTCTATGACAAGAAGTTTGTAACGAGATAGTGAATACATTTTAATGGTTTAAGTATAGGTGCCCCTGTGAGTCTGCTCTGGTCAAATGTGACCCTGCCACTTAACAATTATGAGACTTTGGGGAATTTGTGTTTTCACTATTTCTTCAGTAAAATTGACTTAATAGGAATATTTATCTTGCAAATTTTTGTGAATATATAATTTGTATACATAAATGGCTCAGAAAAGAGCTAACATAGAGAGTATTACAAATCTGCATATATTTTTTATTATTATCATAAGTCATTTTTAAACGTAGTCCAAAGTAGTGATAAATGCAGTTTTCAAATAGTATGGTAGACTTTACCTGGGAATTTCATAAATGTTTCTTTTTGTGCTAAAATGAGTAAAGAGTTAATACTTGTTATTTACTTACATAGCATTTAGTATGTAATAGTACATATATGTCAGTTCAGTTCAGTTTAGTCGCTCAGTTGTGTCTGACTCTTTGAGACCCCATGAATTGTAGCACGCCAGGCCTCCCTGTCCATCACCAACTCCCAGAAGAGTTCACCTAAATGCATGTCCATCGAGTCAGTGATGCATCAGAGTCTTTTCCAATGAGATAACTCTTTGCATGAGGTGGCCAAAGTATTGGAGTTTCAGCTTTAGCATCAGTCCTTCCAATGAACACCCACGACTGATCTCCTTGAGGATGGACTGGTTGGATCTCCTTGTAGTCCAAGGGACTCTCAAGAGTCTTCTCCAACACCACAGTTCAAAAGCATCAATTCTTAGGTGCTCAGGTTTCTTCACAGTCCAACTCTCACATCCGTACATGACTACTGGAAAAACCATAGCCTCGACTAGACAGACATTTGTTGGCAAAGTAATGTCTCTGCTTTTCAATATGCTATCTAGGTTGGTCATAACTTTTCTTCCAAGGAGTAAACGTCTTTTAATTTCATGGCTGCAGTCACCATCTGCAGTGATTTGGGAGCCCCCCAAAATAAAGTCTGACACTGTTTCCACTGTTTCCCCATGTATTTCCCATGAAGTGATGGGATCAGATGCCATGATCTTCGTTTTCTGAATGTTGAGCTTTAAGCCAACTTTTTCACTCTGCTTTTTCACTTTTATCAAGAGGCTTTTTAGTTCCTCTTCACTTTCTGCTGTAAGGGTGGTGTCATCTGCATATCTGAAGTTATTGATATTTCTCCCAGAAATCTTGATTCCAGCTTGTGGTTCTTCTAGCCCTGCGTTTCACATGATGTACTCTGCATATAAGTTAAATAGGCAGGGTGACAACATACAGTCTTGATGTACTCCTTTTCCTATTTGAATCAGTCTGTTGTTCCATATCCAGTTCTAACTGTTGCTTCCTGACAAGCATACAGGTTTCTCAATAGGCAGGTCAGGTGGTCTGGTATTCCCATCTCTTGAATTTTCCACAGTTTATTGTGATCCACACAGTCAAAAGCTTTGGCATAGTCAATAAAACAGATATTTTTCTGGAACTCTCTTGCTTTTTCAATGATCCAGCAGATGTTGGCAATTTGATCTCTGATTCCTCTGCCTTTTTTAAAACCAGCTTGAATATCTGGAAGTTCATGGTTCACATATTGCTGAAGCCTGGCTTGAGAATTTTGAACATTACTTTACTAGCGTGTGAGATAAGTGCAATTGTGTGGTAGTTTGAGCATTCTTTGACATTGCCTTTCTTTGGGATTGGAATGAAAACTGACTTTTTCCAGTCCTGTGGCCACTGCTGAGTTTTCCAAATTTGCTGGCATATTGAATGCAGCACTTTCACAGCATCATCTTTCAGAATTTGAAATAGCTCAACTGGATTTCCATCACCTCCACTAGCTTTGTTCATAGTGATATTTTCTAAGGCCCACTTGGCTTTACATTCCAGGATGTCTGGCTCTAGGTGAGTGATCATACCATCGTGATTATCTTGGTCATGAAGATCTTTTTTGTACAGTTCTTCTGTGTATTCTTGCCACCTCTTCTTAATATCTTCTGCTTCTGTTAGGTCCATACCATTTCTGTCCTTTAACAAGCCCATCTTTGCATGAAATGTTCCTTTAGTATCTCTAATTTTCTTTAAGAGATCTCTAGTCTTTCCCATTTTGTTGTTTCCCTCTATTTCTTTGCATTAATTGCTGAGGAAGGCTTTCTTATCTCTCCTTGCTGTTCTTTGGAACTCTGCATTCAGATGCTTATATCTTTCCTTTTCAAGGAATATTATTATTCCCACTGATAGTATATACATTTTGTTAGCTAGGGGTTGGAATTTGGTTGTGCCTAACTTCATAAGGATGAAAAATTGTAAGCTCCCTAATACCTAAAAATGAAGAGGAACCAGATATCGGTGTGTATTTGCAGTGTATAGCACTCTCAAATAACCAATTTTCTAAATACAAACATAATCAATTAAATTTGGAAAAATTTACTGGAGTATAAAATAGAATATTATTCTTTTTTCAGATTATGTTTACAGTTAAGTTAATATCCATAATAATCTTGGAATTAATTCAATTTATTTTACATCAGATAATAGCATTTATATAAAATACATATCAACAATTATATCAATAAAGTACAAGATCCATGTATTCTATGTTTTGTGTTTTGTTAATTAGTTATAAAAATTCTTGTCCCTGTCCTGGAGCTCACAAAAGCCAAAGCAATTTTCAGTAAAGTAAGAATTATAAGCTAAATTCAGTCTGCTGCCTGATTTTGTAAATAAAGTTTTATTAGACCACTTTTACACTCACTCATTTAAGGATCCTCTGTGGCTGTTTTTGCCATGCAATAGCCAAGTTGAAAGCTTTTATCAGAGACTCTGTGGTCTGCAAAGGATGAAATATTTACTGCCAGGCCCTTTATGTTAAAAGTCTACTGACTCCAAGTATAAAAACAGAGACTGAAGTTATGAAAATTAACAATTAAACAAGCACACAGTCAAATAGAACACAGTGAAATCACATGAAATTTCTATGAACAAAAGTCAATTGATATAGTTAGCATATAAAGAAATCAGCATTAGTTGAATTTTGACACGGAGAATTCAGATTGATTGCTATAGCAAACAGTATAACCTAATTACAATACTGGCTTCGGTAACTCTAATTCATAAGGACTGTGCATTTAAATCACTGGTAAACCTCACCAGTTAAAGAAAACCTGAGATATACTACAATTAAGATCTAAAACTTCAAGGCCTTTTCTCCCCCCCATCAAAAAAAAAAAAAAAAAAAACCCATAAAATACTGTTATGCTGAGATTTTAGAGAAAAGCCAAGTGAAGAATAAGTAATTATGTGGAAAATTTGGGCAAAAGCCACATATTTGCCTCAATTACAAGCAATATTCAAAATCACCTTGCATGGTTTAATTTGGTAATTTCTAAGATTAAAAAAGGAAACAAAATCTCTACATAAAATGCCATGCTTTAAGCTTGAAGGGATTTGTGATGTAATGGCTCAGGTAAATCTTGGTCTTTAATGAGTATTAGTATTTTTAATGTGCCTTAATTAGGGATAAGAAATCAGGAATAGTGATGGTATCAAAATTGTAAATTATTTTATCCCTTTCAATTTTATCTTGTTTTATTTTCATTTGACCTCTGCTTGTTAGTTAACTAGATTTTGTTTGTCTACAGCCAGAAACAAAGCAGCAAATGCTTTCTGAGATAATAACAAGTCCTTGTCTTCTGTTTCTGTTTTACACCTTATAGTACATAAATAGGAAAAAAGGGCCCTTGTCTTAAAAGACTCCCTGAAAGCAATCTGAGAAACCATATATCTCTACACAGTTTAGGTTTTCATCATAGTTTTAAATTAATGTTAGACTAACTCAAATGCTTTAATCTAGACTATGGTATTGAGGAAAATACATTAGACATTTCTATTTCATTTTCTCCAGAGTTTGATATAAAAAAGAGTATTTTTTCTTTATTTTACATTTGTTGAGGAGTACTGAGGACCTTAATGCACAATATTGACAGAGTAATAAAAATAGCAAATTGCATTTCAGGCCTTGTGCCAACATCATTAAACTCCCCGTCATACCCAAAACAATAACGAGAGCAAAACAAAAGCTTGAGCTCTCCAACTCAACCAGGATTTGGACTGAACTGTAGTCAGTAGCCCTTGACTTAGGTTCCTTTTACACTGAGCCATTGAACGGAAGTTCTAGTATATTTTGACTTCGGTTTTACAAACACTCTGTCCTTCTTTCTTCCCAGGTTTATTTTTTAAAGAAAGTTTCATTGACACCTGTTCTGTGAATTGGTCACTTAAATGCTTACTGTTACAAAATGATTGAGGGTCCATCTCCCCCTACCCAGCTACCTTGCTCTTCAGATTTACATGTGAAGAATTTAAATGTGCCAGAATTAATACCCCTTTGAGTTAAATCAGTGACCCAAAAAAGCCCATTCCACAATTTTAATACTGCACTTGTCCATGGCAAATTGAGCAATAGAAAGGGCTGTTTGACCCACTCTACTAAAATACAGCCCTGTAAGTTATCAGAATATATTAAAAGGAACTCTTCAAAGTGGTCCACTCTGAAATCAGTCAGAAAAGGATAAGAATTTATGGTTGCATTTACAGATTACTAAAACTGCTATTCCTGTTGGCACAAAGTAACATTTAAAAGACAAAATTAAATTTGAATTTTCAAAGAAGATGCTTTAAAAACATGTTAGTATTTAAAAATATGTGTGTATATATATATATATATATATATATATAGAGTCCTATACTGCTTAATTTAAACCCATGTTTAAATCTACTATGTTAGCATTCATTTAGAAATAAGAATATATATATATATATATGCTTTCTGTTTCCCTTTATTTTCATTTATTTTAGGAAGGAAACAGTCTACTTCTAAACTCCGGAATCATTTTTTTTTTTTTTTTTAATAGGAGTCATTGGAGATAGTGGTAGAAGAGCAAACTAGGAGAATCATGCCATATATACTCAGAACAAAAATTTTATCTGTTACTTTTCTGAAAATTCTTTGTAATAGAGAGTGCTTGAGTATAACTGCTCAACATTATACCATGCCATCTTCAATTGCTTTATACAATATCTCAGGAAATGGTCTAGCAGGTTTGCAGTAGCTAAAATGAGATTCATCTCCAATATCGATTCACTTATCCCAAGACAGCACTCACATCTTGAAAGTCCTCAGATGCTTTGAAATCCTCATTTTTGTTCAGTTGACTGTGAACTTAGCTGCTTGTTCTTTCAAAATTGCAATATGTGGGCAAGCTTTCACTAAATTTCTTCATAAACCATTTAAACCTTCCTGATTGAATAAAACTAATTGTGAAATAGTTCCAACATATAGTGTCCCCCAAATGAGCAAATAGTCTTGTATCTTCACCTCAGCACTTTCTGGTATACCTCATAAGAAACTAGACTTCTATATTACCATGACAGGACCATTGCCTGCACCATGGTGTGTAATCAGTCTGAAGTGATAAATCAATATTTTATGCAATCTACAATAAAAGACTGTTTCCATGGACTAAATTGTCCTAGCCTAAAGAATGAGTCAAAAATGGGCCAACTTATCTCCTAAGTGAGAAGATAATTGCCAAAATAAATGTAAGGACAAATGAAAACCCAGAATAACTTTACCTAACAATGGACAAAAGAATAAAGGGTAGAGAGGAAGTCTGAATATCAGGGATTAATGGTAATTTGGAGAATCAGATGAGGTTATTTGCAGGTTTAGTTTGAACAGAGAATGGGAACTGGGGACTAAATAACAACTTGGTCTTTCATTGAACAGGCATGGCTCATCCTGAACCACCTTTAAAGGCTTAGTGAACTTAAGGTTGGAGAATCACCTTTCCAGAAACCTCAGAAAAGGAGAATAAAATAATCCAGAAGAAATGGGTAGTAGATGAGATGGCAGTCATTGATTCAGTTCAGTCGCTCAGTCACATCCGACTTTTTGCGACCCCATGAACCAAAACACACCAGGCCTCCCTGTCCATCACCAACTCCTGGAGTCCACCCAAACCCAAGTCCATTGAGTCAGTGATGCCATCCAACCATCTCATCCTCTGTCATCCCCTTCTCCTCCTGCCCTCAATCAGGGTCTTTTCAAATGAGTCATCTCTTTGCATCAGGTGGCCAAAGTATTGGGGTTTCAGCTTCAGCATCAGTCCTTCCAATAAACACCCAGAACTGATTTCCTTTAGAATAGACTGGTTGGATCTCCAAGGGACTCTCATTGATTAGTCATTGATTAGGAAGCATAATTGAATGTCTATAAGGAAGATTTCTTCTAAAAAGTTTAAGAACCACCCTGAAAGTACTTTGCTAAAATTAATTTTTTTATGAATGAGGTACTTAGAAAAATCCATAAATGTTGCCTGTGTTGGATGATAGTTTTCAGATACTGAATCAACCTCCATTACCTGCGGATCAGAGTAAAATCGTGTGGAGGTAGCTTGCATCAGACAGGAGTGTACAAGACTTGTGTAGTGGACTTCGGTTAATTTTTTCCTTATATCTATTCCTCTTGTTCTAGTAATAGTTCCACTATTTTTCTTCAAGTTTTGGTCATGTTGTTTACATATTATTATATAATAACAAAATATTATAGAGTTGTTATATAATATTAAAACAAAATATTATATAATTAGAAGAATTAATACTTATTGTAGTAAGGCTCATTTGTATAGCTCTCATAATACACTGAAAACTGTGATAAGAGTCTAATCTTCAGTATATTGGTGCTATTATTATCTGCTTTTTACTGATAAGACAATTAAGCCACAGGAGATTTTAGTATCTTGTGCACGGTCTCTCAGTTAAACAGTGGAACCAGGATAAACTCAGAAAATCTAGCTCCAAATCAATATATAAAATTCTTCCATATTTGCTAGCTATAGTAAATATCACAATTTATTTTGCTAACTGCTTGAGAATTATGTTTCTTGAAAATTTTCTGCAAGCATACATAAAGTTTTCTCACTGTTACAATTGCATAATATATGTGTGGATATAGCATAATTCAATAAATTCATCCCCCACTGGTGATTGTCCAATATTTTGCTAGTACAAACAATAATGTAATAAAAAATATTTATGTATAACATTTTACACATTTAAGAGTGAATCTTTGTAATTAAATGATTGCTGAATCAAAGAATATTTAAATGTAATCTTGACTGATACCGTTAAATCACTTTCTAAAAATAGCACATAGGAATACATTTTTTCCCCACAGCTGGCCAGAGAGTATTTTTATCAAATGTGGCTTTTAATTTCACAAACTTATAGATGAAAAATGGAATCCCAATATGCCTTTACTTACATTTTTTTCATTATTGAGTAAGGTTGCATGTTTTTATAACTTGAAGAGATATTTTCTTTTTTTTTCATTGTCTCTTGATATTACCTTTCCACTTTTCTATTATACTAGCCTCTTGTTTTCTATAAGAGTTATTTACACATGAAGAAAAATTATTCTTGGTGATATATTTGCCACCTTTTCCCACTAGCTTTGCAATCTTTTTCATCTTGTCTTTTGATTTTTCCTACCTTTCTCTATTTGAGTGTATAAAGCAATTTATCTGTGTTTTTGTTTAGTACTTTTATGATTTTACTTAAAAACATTTATTCCATTTGGAATTCATCAGTTAATCTATTGTGGAGTTATTAAATGTTATATATTTTACATGTGATATTTTTGGCTAGGGTCTTGAATGCTTTCTTTTTATTTATTCAGTCTTTCATTCACAAACATGAATTCTTACTATACATGTGGGCTATGGACATACAAATATGTTTAAAGCTCAGACCATACGGATGTCAAAGGCAGTGAAATAGTACTTTCTAGGTTTCTGTATTTCTATAAATCTTGACTCATACTCACACTCAAGATTGAATTTTGATAAATTCACCAAAACAGCTAATCAAAAGGATGCTTTTAAAAATATTTAAACATTTTTAACTAGAAAGTTATCAAGCACTAAAACATTATTTTCCTGGACTAGTATCCAAGCTTAATTGATGGTAAGTTCAAGATAAAACATTTTTAATGGCATAATGGAAGTTCTGTTACTTAGCATAGTTTCTCTTCAATGAACTATGATTCTAATGAACCATTTTAAATCTCTTAATCATCATGAATTTAGTAATTTAAGATATATTCTACCTTTTCTAGGGATGGAATTTGTGCAAGATTAAACTATCACCTGAGGAATTGATGAGACTTTGCATTGTAGATCTCATTTTTAAAATCTTATGCATAAGATCCTTTATTTGTATAGAGGAATTGGAATGAATGGTCTCTAATTTAACTCTCAGTTCTAAAATGCTATGATACTTGACTATTTCAAACTTTCATCTAGAGTCACTGATTATTGGATGCTGCTGCTGCTGCTGCTACTAAGCCGTTTCAGTCGTGTCCAACTCTGGGCGACCCCATAGACGGCAGCAGCTGAGTACAAACCAACAGAATGTAACCTCAGCAAAAATTTGGTTTGAAGGCCAGTTTAAAAAAAAAAATTGTAATGAAGTCTCATTTTTTTTTACTTTAACAAAATCTAAAATGAGAATCATTTAAAATTCTACTTTGTGAATTGAAGCATAAGTTATTAATCTATTCTTTTTTAAAGTAAATCATGTTGAACATAGCATAAAAACAATGGAGAATCACAGAATTAAAATACTGAGTAATTTCTTAGCCACAAAAACCCATAACCAAATATCAACTTAAAGAGGTTTCTATCTCAGTTTTGAATCATTCAAAAGATTAAAAATAGCATACTCTAAGACATCAATTTACTCTGTTTATAGGAGAGTAACCTTAGTGAACTTTGGCCCATCTATAGCTGCTAACCATCAGCTTCCAAAGGAAAATGAAGCTTTCTTCAATGAGAGACATAAAAATGCCGAGTATATGCCTAATTGCCCAGCTGGCTGAGTTTAGAATAAAACACTGCAAAGCTGATTGGTGAATTGATTTTGCCATTTGCTGTGGTTTTCTGCAAGCATCTAATCAATTGGATAGTTTGTGCTGACCCATTTTTGGGTGATTTTGTTCTCTGTGTTGTATTTATCTTCAATACCATTTAAGTTTATATATTTTATACATTTGTAGAATGAAAGCACTCGCATGCTGATTCTAGACCTTTTGTATGACAGGTACATATAATGTACAAGTATACATAATTTTAAATACTAAGAGTGTTCAGCATAATAAAAGTTTCTACATCACATATATTCAGTGTTTTTAATTAAATTAAGCTGTGGAATAAAAATTTTGAGATACAAGAATTTGAAAATTGCATCAATGATAAACTTTAGACTTCTTTTCCTTATATATATGACTCATTAATTCATATATTGCAGAATTTGGAAGTAACCTTAATTGTCCTCTATTCCAACAATCCATCTCATGCTGGAATTCCCTCTACAACAACTCCACCATGTGGTTATTTGGCCTAAATCACCACCAGTGACAGGAAACACAGTACGTCCAAAGGGAATTGATTTTATTATTGTTCAGCTCTGACTGCTACGTAGTCCCTGTTCATGTTAAACTCAAACTGATCTATCTGAAACTCTTAACAATTGATTTTAATTCTACTCATTAGTACCTAATACACTATTAGTGAGCAATCACCCTCACTAATGTTCCATTCCCATTTAAAGATCTTCCTTCCAATATACAAACAGGTATTAGTATCATCTAAATCCATGTACATTTCTGACTGATCTCTTTCAAATATTTTACATTATGTTGGTAGCCAATTCTCAGAGTAAAGGCAAATTACTGTTTCACCTGCCATCTTTCTTGACATGGTGATACTTCTATTAATGCAAACTGAATAGATAAAAATCACACACTACTAAATGACTGTCAAGACTCTTGAGAGTCCCTTGGACTGAAAGGAGATCAAACCAGTTAATCCTAAAGGAAATCAACCCTGAATATTCATTGGAAGGACTGATACTGAAGCTGAAACTCCAATACTTTGGCCACCTGATGCAGAGTTGACTCATTGGAAAAGACCCTGATGCTGAGGACAGGAGAAGGGGGCAACAGAGGATGAGATGATAGGATGGTATCACTGACTCAATGGACATGAGTTTGAGCAAACTCCAGGAGATAGTAGAGGACAGGGAAACATGGTGTGCTACAGTCCATGGGGTTGCAAAGAGTCAGACATGAGTGAGCCACTGAAAAACAACAATGTAATCCAAAGCTTCTCAGGGGCTCTGCAGCACCTCCAGGGGCACATTTCCATGCCCTCTTTGCACACTCAGGCATGAAGTTTCCCTTCTTCCACATCTCAAGTCTCACAAGAAGCACTGAAGTTCCAACTTTCACTTCTGCATCATCTGTCAGACGAAGAAAAAAAGGCAAAAGAAAGCTAAACCATTTCATCCTGACTCAGTTGTTATTTTTTTAAATTATTATTATTTTCCTTAAGTCTATGTTTGTATATTTGTGCAAAAAAAAAAAATTTGGTTAACAGTAGTCTCAACAACAACAACAAAATATAGTTACTCTTACTAAACAGGTTTCCAAATATTGATATGTGTGAAATATGAACAAGGTTTGTTCATTGTTAGGTCTTATATCAAGTCATGAGAAATTTCAAAAGATTGAGAACCACAGAAAAAGATAATATTTCACACCCACAAAAATTAAAATGCTTGCAATATCTGTCAAGGATGTATAGCAATGAAAACTCTCACACTCCTGGTAGAAGTATAAATTTGCAATCAACTCTGAAAACAATTTTTCTGTTATTTAGTAACAATGAACATGTGTAATTTCTAACTCAACAGTTCCTAGTAAATGCCTTGAGTATATTCACCGGATGATACATGCTAAAATGTTTGTGACAATATAATTCTGGAAAAAAGGACTTCAACAATAGTAGAAAATATAAATACATTTTTATGAATACATGGCAGTAACATGTATAAGAATAAAACTTAACAACATTACATGTCAATATAAAAATCACAAAATAATATCAATATTATGATATCTTTTATATAAAGAAAACTGGCAAGAATAAACAATTTATTATTCAGTGATACTAACATGTAGTGCTTTTAAAAGATGAAAGTAAGTCATAACAAAAATTTATGAAAAAGATTCTCTTTGGGGGAAAGGAGAAAAATAAAGATCACAAGTATAGGGAATGGGGAACATAGGGAAATTACAAAGTGAGATTTGATATGTCGGGGGAGTATATAATATCCTCAGTTCTGTCTTGCAGCAAAAATCTGAAACATCGGACCAGTGTTAAAGCTTACAGCTCAGCTCTATTTGGCAAACAAAGAAAATACAGCCTCGAGGCATGAGGGTGGGCCTACCCAAAAGAGGCATGTGGCTCAATTTTGGCTCTTCTTTTTATATGTTTTTTTTTTTTTCCCTCCCCTTGAGCCTGCCCTATGTAAATTGGGTTAGCCAGGAGGGCTGTTTGTTTCTCCAGAGATTCTCACTCTGGTTCTTGCACCTTCCTTTGTTCTATTTTCGTGGGCTTTTTCCTTTCTTTGTCTTTTAGCCACCACTATTTTGGACTCCTTTTTCCAGTTCTGACTACCTAACATTTCCCCCTCAAGAGATGGGAGGCCCAGTTATTTGGGAGTAGGGGTGTCAAGGTCTCTCTGGCTACTTCCTGCTGAACTGGGAGGGAGAGGGGCATTGGGCTGCTCCCTCTTGCTATTTTAAAGCCTCAGAGTCCTTATACTGGTGCCCATCCAAGGTGAGTGATATTTTCCATGCTCAGATGTAGTTTTATATATCCTTGTTGAACTGGCACTGGATGTTGTAGCTTATTGACTTGGGAAGAGACAAAATGGGTTAGACAATTGATAATACATGGATTAATCATAAGCAGCATCAATATGGTGATAGTAGGGATTAGTAGGGACATTAGCCAACTCCAAAGCCTCCTTATCCAGAAGGATCCCCCAAAGAGAGATTGTAGCCACCCTGATAACTCTCTAGCTCATTCTTTGAGATCCCAAAAGATCTGAATGTTTTTCTTGAGAATTGTGACACTTTTTTTTTTTTTAACTTAGCTGGAGGTATTTATCCAGAAACAACATGTCTCATTCAAGATGGCTCAAGTCCCTCCTTGTTCAGGGATCAGGAGATCTATCTCCTGTCTATTTTGGAGTTCAACTCCTGCCAAGCTGTGTTGGCTTTTAAAGCTATCCTGAGAAATCTTATCCCCAGAAACTTAATTTTGGGGGTGTTCATTAGAATGGCATTCATTTGTAGTCCTGAATATGTATCTGAGATCTCCCAGGGGCTCATAGGTGGATTGAATGTCCTCTTCTGCTTTCTTCCACCACTTGACTTGTGAGTAGTGAATCCAGGAGTTGTGTCCTGGTACACTGACTTCTGTGGGGGTAGAAAGTATTATAGGGTAGAGGCCCTTCCTTGTGGGCTGAAGTTGAGCCTTTAGGGACCCATCTTTCCAGACTTTAATTAGGACTTGAGTCCCTGGAGTGGGACTAAACAGTGGTGGCTGTTTAGAATCTTTTGGTTCTTGGCTGACACCCCATAAGTGCATAATTTGCTGGAATTGCCCAATGGCTATGGAATAAATTGGAGGGTCTGAGCCTCTGGATCTAGGAAGAGGTCACTGACATAAACAAAAGGTCTCCCATATAGCATCTCATAAGGACTAAGAACAACCTGTTCCTTAGGGGCAATAGAGGTGCAGAGGAGAGCTATTGGTAAAGCCTCCTTCCTTCCCAGGTAGGTCTCCTGGATTATCTTTTTATCGCTGATTTTAAGAATTGGTTGCCTCTTCCTACTTTTCCTGAAGATTGAGACCTTTGGGCACAGTGGAGATAATATGTAATGCCCAATGCTTTAGAGACCCCTTGGGTATCCTTAGAAGTAAATAATGTCCCATTGTCACTTTGTAATGATCTGGACAGACCAAATCTGGGAATGATTTCATGAAGCAGTTTTTTTTTTTTTTTTTTTTAACCACCTCCTCAGCCTTCTCAGTCCTGGTGGTGGAAATGCCTTCAACCCATCCTGTGAATGTATCTATCATGACTAGTATTTGTACCCTTGAGAAACTGGTTCTGGGTGAAGTCCATCTGTCAGTCATCTCCTGGTTAGATCCCATACCACTGGATGGGCTGGGCCACTGGGATCTATGAGAACCTTGGGGTTGTTTAACAAACAAGTGGAACAGGAGGAGACAACTTGCCTTATAGTTACTTGGAGGTCTGTTCCTCTGAGGGACCTTTCTAGTAATCTTTGTAGGGCCTTAACCCCTAAATGAGTGGTGGCATGTAAGGAGTTAATCAATTTCCATTGGAGGTTCCCAGGCAGAAAAAGGAGTCCCTCCTTTTGGTACCACCCCATATGATCTTCTTGAAAACCTTCACTCTTAGCTTTAAGAGTCTCACCTTCAGTATATGAAGGAGTTTCTGTCAAATTAGTCTATGGAAATAAGGTGGCAATCCCTATTAGGTTGTTGTTCTGTAATGCTGCTCTCTTGACTGCCTGATTGGCTGCTTGGTTCCCTCATGCCACTTCCATGCTCCCTTTTTGGTGTCCTTTACAATGGGAGAATGAAACCTCAGTTGGCAGATGGACTGCCTCCAAAAGCCTAAGGATTTGATCACCATATTTGATTGGGGATCTTCAGGTGGCCAAGTGGCCTCCTTCTTTCCAAATAGCACCATGTGCATGTGGCACCAGAAATGCATACTTGGAGTCAGTGTAAATGGCTACTCTTTTTCCTTTTCCCAGTTCTAAATCTCAAGTCAGGGCTATGAGCTCAGCTAATTGGACTGAAGTACCTGGTGGAAAATGTTTATCCCCTATGGTATCAAAATTGGAGATTACTGTTTATCTGGTTCTTCTTTTTCCATCAAGACAAAGCTGTTTCCATCAGTGTACCAGATTTCCTCAGGACTGGCCAGAGGATCTTCTGACAATCCTTCTCAGGATTTTGTCCAATGGTCCAAAGTTTCTAGGCAGAAGTGAAAGGGAAGAAAGCTCTTGAGGGCAGACATTGTCAGGCCTGGATTTTCCATCAGCACTACTTGATATCTGAGGATCCTTTGATCAGACATAAATAAATGGTCTCTCCCATTCAGGAGTTGTTTCACTTGATGGCTGGTAAAAACAGTTAGTTTGCCCCCAAAGGAAGGTTTTAAAGCATCTTCTATCAGGACTGCAACAGCTGCAAGATTTAGAAGACAGGGAGTCCTTCTTTGTGACTTCCAATGGGTATAACTTTCCTTATCTCCTTTGCTTTTCTCTCCTCTTCTTTTCACAGCTGTTTGTATGGCCTCCTCAGACAGCCATTTTGCTTTCTTGCATTTCTTTTTCTTGGGAATGGTCTTGATCCCTGTCTCCTGTACAATGTTACGAACTACTGCCTGTAGTTCATCAGGCACTCTGTCAATCAGATCTAGTCCCTTAAATCTATTTCTCACTTCCACTGTATAATCGTTAGGTATTTGATTTAGGTCATACCTGAATGGTCTAGTGGTTTTCCCTACTTTCTTCAATTTAAGTCTGATTTTGGCAATAAGGAGTTCATGATCTGAGCCACAGTCAGCTCCCATTTTTGTTTTTGCTGACTGTGTAGAGCTTCTCCATCTTTGGCTGCAAAGAATATAATCAATCTGATTTTGGTGTTGACCATCAGGTGATGTCCATGTATACAGTCTTCTCTTGTGTTGTTGGAAGAGGGTGTTTGCTATGACCTTTGTGTTCTCTTGGCAAAACTCTATTAGCCTTTGCCCTGCTTCATTCTGTATTCCAAGGCCAAATTTGCCTGTTACTCCAGGTGCTTCTTGACTTCCTACTTTTGCATTCCAGTCCCCTATAATGAAAAGGACAACTTTTCTGGGTGTTAGTTCTAGAAAGTATTGTAGGTCTTCATAGAACCATTCAACTTCAGCTTCTTCAGCATTACTGGTATGGGCATGACTTGGATTACCATGATATTAGATGGTTTGCCTTGGAAACGAACAGAGATTGTTCTGTCGTTTTAGAGATTGCATCCAAGTACTGCATTTCTGACTCCCTTGTTGACTATGATGGCTACTCCATTTCTTCTAAGAGATTCTTGCCCATGGTAGTGGATATAATGGTCATCTGAGTTAAATTCACCCATTCCAGTCCATTTTAGTTCGCCGATTCCTGAAATGTTAACATTCACTCTTGCCATCTTCTGTTCGACCACTTCCAATTTGCTTTGACTCATGTACATAACATTACAGGTTCCTATGCAATATTGCTCTTTATAGCTTTGGACTTTACTTCCATCTCTGGTCATATCCACAACTGGGTTTTGTTTTTTGCTTTGGCTCCGTCTCTTCATTCTTTCTGGAGTTATTTCTCCAGTGATCTCCAGTAGCATATTGGGCACCTACCAACCTGGGGAGTTCATCTTTCAGTGTCCTATATTTTTGCCTTTTCATACCATTCATGGGGTTCTCAAGGCAAGAATACTGAAGTGATTTTCCATTCCCTTCTCCAGTGGACCACATTTTGTCTGAACTTTCTATGTTGACCTGTCCATCTTGGGTGGACCCACACAGCATGGCTCATAGTTTCACTGAGTTAGACAAGGCCATGATCCATGTGATTAGATTGGTTAGGTTTCTGTGATTGTAGCTTTCAGTCTGTCTGCCCTTTGATGGAGAAGGATAAGAGGCTTATGCAAGCTTCCTGATAGGAGAGACTGACTTAGGGGGGACATTGGGTCTTGTTCTGATGGTCACAGCCATGCTCAGTTAATTTTTAATTCAATTTTCTGTTGATGGGTGGAGCTGTGTTCCCTCCCTGCTATTTACCTGATGCCAAACTATGGTTGAGGCAATAAAGAAAATGGTGACCTCCTCCAAAATATCTCATGCATGTACTGCTACAGTCAGTGCCCCCAATCCTGCAGCATGCCACCAAGACCCACACCTCTGCTGGAAACTCCTGGATACTCACAGGCAAGTCTGGGTCAGTCTCTTGTGGGGTCACTGATCCTTTTCCTGGGTCCTGGTGCACAAGGTTCTGTTTATGCCCTCCAAGAATCTATTTCCTAGTCCTGGGTAA
This sequence comes from Bison bison bison, assembly GCF_000754665.1. Taxonomy (NCBI): domain Eukaryota; kingdom Metazoa; phylum Chordata; class Mammalia; order Artiodactyla; family Bovidae; genus Bison; species Bison bison. The sequence goes on along the minus strand of NW_011494748.1, from coordinate 3,275,905 downwards.
GTTCTGGCAGATCTATGGCGGGGTTAATGGTGACCTCCTCCAAGAGGGCTTATGCCATACCCAAATCTGCTGCACCCAGAGCCCCTGTCCCTGTGGCAGTCCACTGCTGACTTGTACCTCGATAGGAAATGCTCAAACACAGTTCTGTCTCAGTCTCTGTGGGGTCCCTGGGTCCTGGTGTGCGCAAGGTTTGTTTGAGCCCTCTGAGCCTCTCTGCTGGGAGTGGGGTTTGATTCTAAATGAGAATTTGCCCCTTCTACCATCTTGCTGAGGCTTCTCCGTTGGCCTTGGACATGGGGTATCTCCTCACAGCCACTCCAGCGCCTACTGTCTTATTGGGGTTTCTCTGACCTTGGACGTGGGCTATCTCCTCAGCTGGGCACTGCTCCAACACGACACAGCTGTCACTCACTGCTCCCAGCACTGCTCCCAGCTCACAGAAATGAAATCACCCAGCTCACAAAAGCTAAACACACTGCATTTCATGGCTGTCACATACACCTTCTACAATGGTACACACTCCGTGGACTGTGTTTCTCTCTACAATGGTACACACTCCATGGACTGTGTTTCTCTCTGAAATGAACAAATCTACTTACTAGCTATTGCTGTGTCTCTCACTGAATTTTTTTTGCAATGAAACATCAAGAACCTGAGTTTCATTAGGTCCTGAAACCGGACACCATGGGTTTAGTCTGGGCTTAAGTCCTAGCCAGATATAACTGAGTAACTAAGCATAGCACAAGGTCCCTGCCATGTGGGTTTGAGTTCCAATCTTAGGTAAAAAGTTTCAAACACAACTTTCAGAAATGGAAAGATGATGACCTACGCAATATTTCGTAAGCAATGGCATAGTTGGAGAGGAGATCTGAAGGACAGGAGGAAAAAGCAGTGGGAAAAACGTGCTGAGGAAACCCCTTCATAATCTGCTGGAAAATCTACTAAATACCTGACCTGTGCTCAGTTTTCATTGGCCTGATCCTTGGCACAAAGAAGATTAAGGACAGCTTAATAAAGGTGCAGCAGATAGTAGAGAGCCTTTGGGACACACTGGGGAGTAGTCCTGCAAGAGTCCCTCAGTTGTACCCTTTGCTGCTCAAAGAAACAAGAAATGAAAGATTGTAAAGGAATTACGATTTTGTTAGCCATATGTCCTATCAGCCATAGGGATGAAGCCCTCTTACCTTAACCAGAGGTCTTCTGGAATCTGAGACAGCCATGTGAGCTTTCTGCCAAGTTTGTTTTTGCTGCCCCAGTTTCCAGCACACTGGGCTTCTTGTCACTTCCATTACACTGGGTTTTTTTGTGCTCAGCTTCCAACATGTGAGGTTTGCTGAGTTGGGCTTCTGCTGTGCTTGATCTCTACCTCGTGGGTGCCAAGCCAAGGTTGTTTCAACCAGGTTAAATCTGAGAAATGGCACGAGACATGTCAGGGGAATGTGTACTATCCTCAGTTCTGTCCCACTGCAGCAAAAATCTGAAATGGCTGAGCAGTGTTAAAGCTTGGTTACAGCTCAGTTTTATTTGGCAAGCAAAGGAAAATGCATCCTCGAGGCGTGAGGGCAGACCTACCCAAAAGAGGCATGTGGCTCAATTTTGGCTCCTTTTTTTATACTTTCTTTTTTTTCCCTCCTCCCCCTGAGCCTGCCCTGTGTAAATTGTGCTAGCCAGGAGGGCTGTTTGTTTCACCTGAAGTTCTCACTCTCGTCCTTGGACCTTCCTTTGTTCTATTTTTGTGGGCTTTTTTCCTTTCTTTGTCTTTTAGCCATCACTACTTCGGACTCCTTTTTCCTATTCTAACTACCTAACACATATATTAGGTGGAATGCTGTATATAGTGTTAATATTCTATATACATTATATATATACTCCTGTGTGTATAACATGGGCTTTCTATGTGACTCAGTGGTAAAGAATCTGCCTGCCTAACAGATTATGTTGGTTGGAACCCTGGGTCTGGAAGATTCCCTGGAGACAGAAAGGGATATCCACTTCAATATTCTTGCCTGGGCAATTCCATGGACAGAGGAGCCTACCAGGCTACAGTCCATGGCGTTGCAAAGATTCTAACATGACTTAGTGATTAAACAACAATGTAAACATGTTTCATTGAAAACATGTAAAAGCTAAGGAAAATATAAATATATCTAATTAAAATAAGTTTGTATGAAGCAATGTAATAAAGATTCAAAATAAAAAGGCAAAGATATGAAGATAATGTAAACTAAACATAAGTAGGACTTAATAATGAACCTGTCTGACATTTAATATTCAGAGTACTAAAGTCATTGAAAAGACACATTACATAATAATTTAAGGCAAATTTTATGAATATGTGACAGTCCTAATTCTATACAGAACAAATAACACAGGTAATGGAGCAAAAAACTATTAGAAAGGCATAGTGAAGTCTGTTTCAATATTTTTCCACTTATTGACGAGTCTATATAATGCATAAAGAGACTTATAACATTAGGGATTTAAATTTTCTTTTTTAATGAACAAAGTAAATCATTCAAATGGAGCATTGGTTAAAACTATTAAATGTAGAAAGAGTTACAATAAACAAATAACCAAAAACATAAGGGAATTGAAAAATTCCAGAATATACATATAAAAACCTATATATCTACATACATAAACACATTTGCACATATATTTCTTTCTGCATCAAATTGTCTACAATTAATACAAAATTTCAGAACACTAAAGATTTTAAAGGTCAAATATTCTGATTTTAATCTAATAAAATTAAAAATAAGAACAAAAGAGTGGACAAAAACATACTTACTGGCTTAAAAATAAGAAAACACCAGTATATAAACATTGTAAATAAAAAATCAAAACTGATAATGCAAATTATCTAGCAATCAATTAACCACATTTCATTTGATTAGCAACATGGTATTCAAGGAGGATGTGAAGATATTCAAAGACAAATGAGATGACTGCCTTCCTTATTAAATTAAAGAAAAAAATAAAGAAACCAGGAAATTCTATAATGGTTTTTTTTCATTATATTTATTACTATGGGCAAGAATCCCTTAGGAGAAATGGAGAAGCCACCATAGTCAATAAAAGAGTCTGAAATGCAGTACTTGGGTACAGTCTCAGAAATGACAAAATGATCTCTGTTCATTTCCAAGACAAACCATTCAATATCACAGTAATCAAAGTCTTTGCCCCAACCAGTAATGCTGAAGAAGTTGAAGCTGAATTGTTCCATGAAGACCTACAAGAACTTCTAGAACTAACACCCAGAAAAAATGTCCTTTTCAACATAGAAGACTGGAATGCAAAAGTAGGAAGTCAAGAGATATCTGGAGTAACAGGCAAATTTGGCCTTGGAGTAGAAAATGAAGCAGGGCAAAGGCTAACAGAGTTTTGCCAATAGCACGCACTGGTCGTAGCAAATAATCTTCCAAGAACACAAGAGATGACTCTACACCAGACATCACCAGATGGTCAATACCAAAATCAGATTGATTATATTTTTTGCAGCCAAAGATAGAGAAGCTCTATACAGTCAGCCAAAACAAGACCAGGAGCTGACTGTGACTCAGATCATGAACTCCTTATTGCCAAAATCAGACTTAAATTGAAGAAAATAGGGGAAACCACTAGACCATTCAGGTATGACCTAAATCAAATCCCTTATGATTATACAATGGAAGTGACACATAAATTCAAAAGATTAGATCTGATAGAGTGTCTGAAGAACCATGGTTGGAGGTTTCTGACATTGTACAGGATGCAAGGATCAAGATTATCCCCAAGAAAAAGAAATGAAAAAAGGCAAAATGCTTGTCTGAGAAAAGAAGACAAGTGAAAGGCAAAGGAGAAAAGGAAAGATATATCCATTTGAATGCAGAGTTCCAAAGAATAGCAGGAAGAGATAAGAAAGCCTTCTTGAGCAATCAATGCAAAGAAATAGAGGAAGACAATGGAGTGGGACAGACTGGAGATCTCTTCAAGAAAATTAGAGATACCAAGGAACATTTCATGGAAAGATGAGCACAATAAAGGACAAAATGGTATGGACCTAATAGAACCATGAGGTATTAAGAAAAGGTGGCAAGAATACATGGAAGAGCTATATATATAAAAAAAAATCTTCATGATCCAGATAACCAGGATGGTGTGACCACTCACCTGGAGACAGACATCCTGAAATGTGAAGTCAAGTGGGACTTAGGAAGCATCACTATATAAAAGCTAGTGGAGGTGATGGAATTTCAGTTGAGCTCTTTCAAACCCTAAAAGATAATGCTGTGAAAGTGCTGCAGTCAGTATGTCAGCAAGTGTGGAAAACTCTGCAATGACCACAGGACTGGAAAAGGTCAGTTTTCATTCCAATCCCAAAAAAGCAATACTAAAGAATATTCAAACTGCAGCACAATTGCTCTCATCTCACACACTAGCAAAGTAATGCTCAAAATTCTCCAAGTCAGGCTTTAATAGTATGTGAGCTGAGAACTTCCAGATGTTCAAAATGGATTTGAAAAAGTCAGAGGAACCAGAGATCAAACTGCAGTTGGATCATTGAAAAAGCAAGAGAGTTCCAGAAAAACATTTGCTTCAGCTTTATTGTCTATGCCAAAGTCTTTGACTATGTAGATCTCAACAAACTGTGGAAAATTCTGAAAGACATGGGAATACCAGACCACCTGACCTGCCTCCTGAGAAATCTGTATGCCAGTCAAGAAGCAACATTTAGAATTGAACATGGAACCACAGACTGTTTCCAAATTGGGAAAGGAGTACATCAAGGCTGTATATTGTCACCCTGCTTATTTAACTTACATGCAGAATACATCATGAGAAACGCTGGGCTGCATGAAGCACAAGCTGGAATCAAGATTGCTGGGAGAAATATCAATAACCTCAGATACACAGATGACACCAACCTTATGGCAGAAAGTGAAGAGGAACTAGAGCCTTTGATGAAAGTGAAGGAGGAGAGTGAAAAAGTTGGCTTAAGGTTCAACATTCAGAAAACTAAGATTATGACATCCAGTCCCATCACTTCAAGGCAAATAGATGCAGAAACAGTGACACACTTTATTTTCTTGGGCTCCAAAATCACTGCAGATGGTGACTTTATCCATGAAATTAAAAGATACTGGCTCCTTGGAAGAAAAGCTACCACAAACCTAGACAGTATGTTAAAAAGCAGAGACATTACTTTGCCGACAAAGGTCTGTCTAGTCAGTTATTGTTTTTCCAGTAGTCAGTCACATATGGATGTGAGAGTTGGAATATAAAGAAAGCTGAGTGCCAAATAATTGATGCTTTTGAACTGTGGTGTTGGAGAAGACTCTTGAGAATCCCTTAGACTGCAAGGATATCCCAGTAGTCAATCCTAAAGCAAATCAGTACTGAGTATTCATTGGAAGGACTGATGCTGAAGCTGAAACTCCAATACTTTGGCCACCTGATGTGAAGAGCTGACTCAAGGAAAAGACCTTGATGCTGGGCAAGATTTAAGGCAAGAGGAGAAGGGGACAAAGAGAATGTGATGGTTGAATGGCATCACCAACTGAATGGAAATGAGTTTGAGAAAGCTCTGTGGGTTGGTGATGGACAGGGAAGCCTGGTGTTCTGCAGTCCATGGGGTGGAAAGGAGTCAGACAGGCCTGAGCGATTGAACTGGACTGACTGAAGGAAAGTAGAAATTTGTGGTTTTATAAAGATAAGAGCTAAAGTTGAATAAATAGGAAAAGAGGAAAAGTAAATATAACCACTGGTTTGCTAAAGATGAGAATGCCATTTAGAAGGTTTGTGATAATGAAGAAATAAGAAAAAGGAAAAACAATAAAAGTTAAGGGAAATTAAAATAGGTATGTGTGTGTGTGTGTGTGTGTGTGTGTGTGTGTGTGCATGTGCACTAAGTTGCTTTAGTAGTGGCTGACTGTGAGACCCTGTGGACTGCAGCTTGCCAGCTCCTCTGTCCATGGGATTCTCCAGGCAAGAATACTGGAGTGGGTTGCCATGTTCTCCTCCAAGGGATCTTTTGACCCAGGATTAAACCCACAGCTCTTATGTCTACCTGCCTTGGCAGGTGAGTTCTTTACCACTAGTGCCACCTGGGAAGCCCAAAATAGCTATAACCATAAGTAAAGTATGTTAAAAAAAATACCTGAAAGTTTATGATAATTGAGTAATTTATTAATGAACTAATAAACCAGCATTTATCAAAGAGTCATTGGAAACTATACAAATTGGAAAAGTTGATTTAAAATCTATCAGTAAGAAATACAACAGAATGATTTCTATATGAAATTTTACAAATATGTTATTTCAAATTTGGAAAATGCTATAAAGCAACCTGATTTCTTTAATGCACCTGCATAAATTACACTGAAAAGAAAATCAATTTACAGAGCTGCAAGCAACATTCAAAAATAAGAACTTCTAAATTCATTTAAATTAATATCAGAACTATTTCTATTGTCACTATTACTTTTATAGAAATAAAAAAACAGGTTTTCATAATAAAATATAAATGTATATTAACATATAAGATTAAAAATATACAATATTACTAATGGCAGTATATGTTATTAAATAAACTGGTGAAAAATTATAGGTAGTCTATTCCTGATGAATATTATTATACTTTATGGAAACCTAAAACAATCAAAGTGAATAAGAAACCTACCAAAATTAACTAAAGTGACTGAATATGAAGCAATACTTAAATACTTAGCTGTCATCCTAAATAACAAACAGCAAAAATTGAAATGTGTATTCTATGCATAATAGAAACAATCACCACAACAAAAGTTCTTTGGCAAAAGTTAAAAAGAAATATGTGTGTGTGTGTGTTAGTTGCTCAATCTTGTCTGACTCTGTGATCCCATGGTCTGGAGCCCACCAGGCACATCCATCTATGGGATTCTCTTCTCCAGTCATCTTCCAGACCCAGGGATTGAACCCTGGTCTCCTGCATTGCAGGCATATTCTTTAGCTACCAGGGAAGCCCAAAAGAAAGATACGTGTGCATGCTCAGTCACAATCTATGTATGTAAAACTCTAGAGACTAAAGATGCACATCAAGATAAGAGCAAATAGAAATATAAAACACATTTTTATTTATAATCATATTACAAAAATATAAATTTCCCAAAATCCAAGTATATGCTTTATTACACTAAAACAATAGGTATACTAATTTACTATATTTAGTATCCAACAGGGTCACTACACTAAAAATATATATTTTGGTATATTTGAAGACAGGTTAAGGGAAAATATGACAACTAGCAGTGAGACTAGTTGCCAGGAACACATAACCATCTGTGCCATGACCTTGACCTTTGACACAGTAGCTAATCATAGAAAAGTGTTTGAATGAACGGTTTTGAAAAATAATGCTTTTTAGAAGTATGAGGCTATTTCTAATATTTGAGCAAGAATAGAACCATGAAATTGAGAGACGCTTGCTTCTTGGAAGAAAAGCTATAACAAACCTAGACAGTACACTAAAGAGCAAAATCATCACTTTGCTGAAGAAGATCCATATAGTCAAAGCTATGATTTCTAAAGTAGTCATGTATGGATATGAGAGTTGGGCCATAATGAAGGCTGAGCACCAAAGAATTGATGCTTTCAAATTGTGGTGCTGGAGAAGACTCTTGAGAGTCCCTTTGACTGCAAGGAGATCAAACCAGTTAATCCTAAAGGAAACCAACCCTGAATATTCATTGGAAAGATTGATGCTGAAGCTGAAGCGCCTATTCTTTGGCCACCTAATGCAAATAACCGACTCATTGGAAAAGATGCTGATGCTGAGAGCAGAAGAAGTGGGCAACAGAGGATGAGATCATTGGATGGCATCACCGACTCAATGAACATGAGTTTGAGCAAACTCCAGGAGATAGGGAAGGATAGGGAAGCTTGATGTGTTGCAGTCCATGGGATCGCAAAGAGTTGGAACAGGAGTGACTGAACAGCAACAGAAAGGATGAAATAGTTTTTTTCAAAACAATATTATTATTTCATAGATAATGATTGTCAGATACTCTGTTCTTTACTGTTATCATTCTCTTAGGTGTCACTAAACAAGTTAATATCAGATATTCACAGTATAAGAAACTTTCCAGAATACTGTTTCCTGTATTCTGTCCCTACTGTTTCTATGGCCTTATTTTTGTTCTTACATACAGACAAGCATTGGAATACAATAGAAATTTGTATGCAAGTATTTTGGGTTAAGCCAGCTAATAACTTGCCAATTGCTTTGGCTTTTTCTTTAGAGCATTATTCAGTGTTTATAAAAATGATCTGCCAGTATTTGACTTCTGTAAGCTAAGGCACATCTTTATCACCACATAATGTGGTATCTGCTCTCAGAAGGCAGGAGCAGAAAGGATGGAGGATGTTTCCACATCTGTCTCCTCCAGGTGGCAGTTGTGCCTCCTTCCCCACTGTTTTCTTCATTAATGCTAATTTAGCCTTTTAAGAATTGGCAATTGTTTTGCAAAATTTGAGCATTTTTTGTCCCCTTAGAGGAATAGATATGAGAATTTGCAGGACTGATTAAATTATATAAAAAAAAAAATGTTAGGGAGTAATTGCGTGTCCTCATGTATATTGCTCTGTTTCTCAACCTGACAATACAGTTTACTGGCATGATTATCAACACTGTAAACAAATCTTAATTCCAAGAAACCTCATCCTGTGAGGAATTTGGATAAGAAGTCTGAAAACGAAATATGTATGTTCTTTTACCAACTGGATGGAATCTGAATCTTATCCTAAGATGAAACTCATTCTCTTCCCCACTAAATCTTTAAAACATGTGAGTGCCTGGCATATATACACAGTTTATACATGCAATTGGATGTAAGAGGACTTAACAACATCATAATCTTTATATTAAGAAATAAAATAATGGAAAGGGGATTTTCTGTGTTAGAGCCTGAGCAGTGTGGGCAGGGAGGCTACACGCGCCGTGAGCGGGGGCAGACCCAGTGTGGCTGAGGCACTGCGAGTGCACGCCAGTGTCATTTGTTTGCA
>NW_011494748.1:3266577-3266784 GCF_000754665.1 Bison bison bison | reverse complement strand
GAGACAAGGATTGAGAAGATGCAAGAAAGGTTTAACAAGGACCTAGAAGAAATAAAAAAGAGTCAATTTATAATGAATAATGCAATAAATGAAATTAAAAACACTCTGGAGGCAACAAATAGTAGAATAACAGAGGCAGAAGATAGGATTAGTGCATTAGAAGATAGAATGGTAGAAATAAATGAATCAGAGAGGATAAAAGAAAAA
>NW_011494748.1:3239265-3266050 GCF_000754665.1 Bison bison bison | reverse complement strand
AATAACACACAAGGGAATTCCCATAAGGATAACAGCTGATCTTTCAATAGAAACTCTTCAAGCCAGGAGGGAATGGCAAGACATACTTAAAATGATGAAAGAAAATAACCTACAGCCCAGATTATTGTACCCAGCAAGGATCTCATTCAAGTATGAAGGAGAAATCAAAAGCTTTTCAGACAAGCAAAAGCTGAGAGAATTCTGCACCACCAAACCAGCTCTCCAACAAATACTAAAGGATATTCTCTAGACAGGAAACACAAAAATGGTGTATAAACTCGAACCCAAAACAATAAAGTAAATGGCAACAGGATCATACTTATCAGTAATTACCTTAAACGTAAAAGGGTTGAATGCCCCAACCAAAAGACAAAGACTGGCTGAATGGATACAAAAACAAGACCCCTACATATGTTGTCTACAAGAGACCCACCTCAAAACAGGGGACACATACAGACTGAAAGTGAAGGGCTGGAAAAAGATTTTCCATGCAAATAGGGACCAAAAGAAAGCAGGAGTCACAATACTCGTATCAGATAAATTAGACTTTAATTTTAAAACAAAGGCTGTGAAAAGAGACAAAGAAGGTCACTACATAATGATCAAAGGATCAATCCAAGAAGAAGATATAACAATTATAAATATATATCCACCCAACATGGGAGCACCGCAGTATGTAAGACAAATGCTAACAAGTATGAAAGGAGAAATTAACAATAACACAATGAAAGTGGGAGACTTTAATACCCCACTCACACCTATGAATAGATCAACGTAACAGAAAATTAACAAGGAAAAAAAAAAAAATGTATCTATAAAGTTCACTAAAGCAAAGCACAGTAAAATTAAAAATAAATAAATAAAAATAAATAAATAAAAAATAAATAAATAAAAAGGAGAGACTAAATGCAAAAAAAAAAAAAAAAAATAAAACACATTTCCTTTGTTGATAGCCATAAAAAAAAAAAAAAAAACGAAACAATGAGTTCCTATGTAAGTGTAAAAAAAAAAAAATTGCAGAAAATACTTCATTTCCACGTTTTCATTCATTCACTTATTTAGTAAATAGTCACTGAAAACCTGTGTTCAAGGAATGATGCTAGTTGCTGTTAGAATCTGGTACTGTCTGCAGGAAATTAGATTTTAGAATGGCAGACTATGTGTGTAATAGTTCTGGTATAAACTGTGCAATAATAAGATTTTTAAAAGGAATGTCACTGGAGATGAGAGCTAAATGAGAAAATTCTCATAGGAAATGGTGACCTGTGGCAGGCAACTTCTAAGATGTTTTACTCTTGGAATGATACAGTGCTATCCCTGGAATACCTTCTTGAAAAGTTGTCCTTTGTTTAGCCCTTAAGTTCTATCTTACTCTTTGTGACTCCAAGGACTGTGGCACACAGACTTCCTTGTCCCTCACTATCTCCCGGAGTTTGCTCAATCTAATGTCCATTGAGTCGATGATACTATCCAACCATCTCATCTTCTGTCATCCTTTTCTCCTTCTGCCTTAAATCTTTTCCAGCATCAGGGGCTTTTGCAATGAGTTGGCTCTTCGCATTAAGTGGCCAAAGTATTGTAACTTCAATTTCAGCATCAGTACTTTCAATAAATATTCAGAGTTGATTTCTTTCAGGATTGACTGGTTTGATATCCTTGCAGTCCAAGGGACCCTCTAGAATTTCTCCAGGTCCAGTGTTTTGAAAGCATCAATTCTTTGGCACTCAGCCTTCTTTACGGTTGAACTTTCACATCAGTATAAGACTACTGGAAAAACCAAAGCTTTGACTATAGGAACCTTTGTCCAGAAAGTGATGTCTCTGTGTTTTAATACACTGTCAAGGTTTGTCATAGTTTTCCTTGCAAGGAGCAATTGTCTTTTAATTTCATGGCTGCAGTCACCATCCACAGTGATTTTGGGACTCAAGAAAATAAAATCTGTCACTGTTTCCACTCTTTCCCCATCTATTTGCCAGAAAATGATGGGACTGGATGCCATGATTTTAGCTTTTTGAATGATGAGTTTTAAACCAGCTTTTTCACTTCGTGGAATGACCCCTGTGCAATTCCTTCCCCTTGAGTGAGGATTAGATCTAGTGATATGCTTCTAGTCAGAAGCATAGAGCAAAAGTGATAGGACATCACTTCTGTGATCTACCTATAAAAGACCAAATCCATGTATCTGGAATGTTCTCAGGCTCTTCTCCCATGCTCATATTGCTAAAGCACACTGTGTTGTGAGGTACCATATGCATATGCTGATGTGGCAAAGAACTGAGGTCAGCTTCTGTCCAATGGCTAGCAATGAGCTGGGATGCTCAGCTTATGAGGAACTGAATGTCAACAAACACATGTTTGAACTTGGAAAATGGATTATTTTGCAGTGAAGACCTGAGATGCCTGTAGTCCTGGTGCATACTCTGACCACAGATTCATGACAGACTCTCAGTCAGAGGTCAAATTGTGCTTGAATACTGACCCTCAGAAATTATGAAATGATATTTTTTGTCTTAAGATACTGTTTTGGAATAAGTTATAAGTAGACTGGTAACTAAAACAAAGCTTCAGCAACTCTGAGTGGAAGGATTTACTAACTCAAGTAATAATCTTTGAGAGACTCTTATATGTTGCTGCTGCTGCTAAGTCACTTCAGTCGTGTCCGACTCTGTGCAACTCCATAGATGGCAGCCCACCAGGCTCCCCCGTCCCTGGGAGTCTCCAGGCAAGAACACTGGAGTGGGCTGCCATTTCCTTCTCCAATGCATGAAAGTGAAAAGTGAAAGTAAGTTGCTCAGTCATGTCTGACTCTTAGTGACCCCACAGACTGCAGCCTACCAGGCTCCTCCATCCATGGGATTTTCCAGGCAAGAGTACTGGAGTGGGGTGCCATTGCCTTCTCCTCTTATATGTTAGGTACTCCATATACAGTAATGGACAAAATTAAGGCCTGTACTCATCCACATTATGGCCTACTAATAAACTATCCAACAATAATTATGCAAATTAAAAAAATTAAGTTGTGCTAAGTTCAATGAAGGAAATGTGCTGTGTGCAAGGAGTGTGTCAAATAAGGGTACCCAGGCTAGGCTGGGGAGTATGTTATGTCTTCCCTCAAGAAATTACATACTATGAAAAAAAAAACTGGTATGAGGGTAAGACTAGAATTTTGGGTAAGGAACAGAAAACTGTCCTTACTAAGTGAAGGGAAAATGTGTGCAAAGACCCTGGGGCTGGTACCTAGAAAGACAAAGACTGTGACATGTTGAGCCTAATTCTATAAAACAGTAAGTACTTGGGATTGTTTCCTAGAAAGCTATAAGATTTTGAAGTTTCAGCAAGGACATTAATAACCATATCTATCATTTTAGAGGGACTGTTATTGTTACCTTGTGAAGAAAGCACGGATACTGAGATGTCAGTTAGGATCTGAGAAAAGATGGTGGTTTTATGACTATGATGATGATGACTATGATGGGTATAGAGAGTAGAAAGGGAATAAAATGCTCTATAGAATGTAATTAGATGTGATGCTGCAACATAAAATTATAAAATGTCTAGATTTTACAGAAACCCAATATATTCACTGAATGTGAATGCATTTTGTTTCATCAATCAGAAGTGCTTAATGATAACTTGTAATGTATAAAAATATGCTTCATATATGGGGGAATGATGCAAAAAGATTAATTATAATTTGCTATAGATTTCAATAGTATAATACTGTTTCTGTTCCTCTACAAAAATGATCATAATAACTTATATAAAAGACTTCATTTTTGCCATAGATTTGCTAATGATTTTTATATTTCTATGTTCATCCATTTCAACTGTTTTCTTTTCTAGCACAGCTACAAACATTGACACAAATTGAGAAAAATAATTTTATCAAATATATGTGAGGAAGAGAAAAGTATACAGTACATAATAGTGAAATAATTTCTCACTTATTTGGCAACTTTTTTTTTTTTTCCTTAGGAAGATCAAAGTTCAGGTAATTAGTGATGTAAAGTGATATATTCCCAAAAATCTATCAGTGGATGCTGCTGCTGCTGCTGCTGCTAAGTCACTTCAGTTGTGCCCGACTCTGTGGGGCCCCATAGATGGCAGCCCACCAGGCTCTGCGGTCCCTGGGATTCTCCAGGCAAGAACACTGGAGTGGGCCACCATTGCCTTCTCCATTGTGTGAAAGTGAAAAGTGAAAGTGAAGTCGCTCAGTCGTGTCCGACTCGTAGCGACCCCATGGACTGCAGCCTACCAGGCTCCTCCATCCATGGGATTTTCTAGGCAAGAGTACTGGAGTGGATTGCCATTGCCTTCTCCGCTATCAATGGATACTTGAATGAAAATGATGTTCTTCTTTAATACAAGAGATTCCAGGAGATAATTCAGTCTAATCACTTGAAAGGACTTTCTTTCAAATCTAACTTTGTATAAAGAAGAATATTTCATGTTATCAAACATTCCATATTATTTATTATACAAAATCTTATAGTCAGATCAAATGATGTCTATACTGCAACTTTGATGATGAGCATATAGCAGCAGGATTCTTTTTTTTTTTTTTAACCTATGTGTAGTTATAAGGATCATTTAGAGGAACTAAAAATAGCAAATTTACCCTGGTATGGCCCTTTGCTTTTCAGCTTATCAGTTCAGTTCAGTTCAGTCGCTCAGTCGTGTCCAACTCTTTGCAACCCCATGAATCGCAGCACGCCAGGCCTCCCTGTCCATCACCAACTCCCAGAGTTCACCCAGACTCAAGTCCATATAGTCAGTGATGCCATCCAGCCATCACATCCTCTGTCGTCCCCTTCTCCTCCTGCCCCCAATCCTTCCCAGCATCAGAGTCTTTTCCAATGAGTCAACTCTTCGCATGAGGTGGCCAAAGTACTGGAGTTTCAGCTTCAGCATCACTCCCTCCAAAGAAATCCCAGGGCTGATCTCCTTCAGAATGGACTGGTTGGATCTCTTTTCAACTTATACCCTACTTCAAATAGATTCATAACAGTTACGACTTTTCTCTAGTTAGACTCTCTAAAGAGTCACTTCTGAAAAAGACATGCCATGAAAGACAGTCAGTATTATACTTATTATTTATTTTATAAATAATATGTATTTGTTCCTCTCCTGAGGACTATGAAATTACCAGCTTTTCTAATTAATATACATGTGTTTTTCTGTATCAAGTTTTATAAAAGTTTTAAACTTAATAATTTCCTCTTAAATGCTACAGGGCAGCACCTAGAAATTTACCTTTATTTTGAATTCTGTACTACCTTCAGCTCCAAATTCTGTGATTTTCTTAATAAAAGCACATCTTGTTTTGCCAAAGGCTGGTGCTTTCCCAGGAGTCTAGTTCCCTGCCTCCGTTTAATGATTATTGGGCGTAATTGTTCAGGTTTCACTGATTAGCGTCTATCACCTTGACAGCCGTTTTAACCTTATTCTGATAAAGGGCAAATACTGTCTCATCATCTTTGGGTTATTACACTTTGTTCATACTCAGTGATTATTGACTCTGTACCTCCAACTCAGATTTAAATAAAAGGCCACTTATACCATATTAGACAACCTATGCTTTAATTTTATGAAGGTCATGCTTATGCCAGGAGCTGTTAAGCCATCAACCTAGACTCCAAACATCTGCTCAGGGTTAGCATTAAATAGATCCCCAGAAATCTACAGTAGAAATACAATGAAGTTGCATATAGGAAAAAAATTAGAATGCACTTAATATTGTATCAATATCAAAGAAAAGCTATTTAACAATTATATGTGAGGGATTGTTCTGGCCACTACAACTTAGCTTACACAGAAATTTGATAAACACTTTTATTGATCATCCATTGAGCAATTAAATACAGATTTCTGGAAACAAGAACTAAAGATGATGAATAATTTCATTCTTCTTTTTTCAGCTCCTAAGGGGTTTTCTTAAAAGCAAAACTGAAGCATCATAATAGGAATATTTGTAAACATACTTTTTATAAATGCATGATGCTGAACACCAAATTTTACCGAGTACCTTAAAGGAAACGCTTATGTAATGTTTTTTTTCATATGATAATATAATTCTGTAATACTGCCAAAAACAGTAAGGAAGTCAATCAAATAATGTCTTCTTCCCCAAAGCTTGGCAGGAGATCATGCTCTGTTCTTAAAGAGAAAAGCTGCTATTGAGACATCTGCCTTTGTCATTTACAGACCTGTGTACTGCAGATTGTTTCACAGTGGAGCTCTTACATAGAAGATAACTAACAGAGGTAAGAGGAAACAGGCCTCTTGTCCTAGGACTGAATTACCACTGCATTACTGTTGCTAATTTTGACAAATTAATCAAACAAACCTTCCACTCATTTCTGTCTTAACCCTCATATCAAAATTGAGCCATGGGCATTTTTATTTCCTTTGCACAGGGAAGACAACTAAAGATCATAAGACCTCAGAAATTTATTCATATAATAAAAGTTGAAGGCAAAATTTAGCATGAGTTTATCTGCTGCTAAGTCGCTTCAGTCGTGTCCAACTCTGTGCAACCCCATAGACAGCAGCCCACCAGGCTCTGCCATCCCTGGGATTCTCCAGGCAAGGACACTGGAGTGGGTTGCCATTTCCTTCTCCATTGCGTGAAAGTGAAAAGTGAAAGTGAAGTCGCTCAGTCGCGACCAACTCGTGGTGACCCCATGGACTGTAGCCCACCAGGCTTCTCCATCCATGGGATTTTCTAGGCAAGAGTACTGGAGTGGCTTGCCATTGCCTTCTCCAAGAGTTTATCTAGTCACGGACTATGTAAAATTGGTGAAACCACTGATTTTCAAATTAAGTCTCTAATATATTCTCTTTCTTAAGAAAAAATATGTAATATTAACTTGTAAAAACTAAATGATGTGAATTCCTAATACAAGTGTTCCAAGAGACAGACTTCAGACTCAGATTTATCGGAGCATTTTAAAGGATATGGAATAATTCAAACACTTTGACCTCAATAGAAAACATTTAGTTCAGTTCAGTTCAGTCGTTTGTCATGTCTGACTCTTTGCAACCCCATGGACTGCAGCATGCCAGGCCTCACTGTCCATCACCAATGCCCAGAGTTTACTCAAACTCATGTCCACTGACTTGGTGATGCCATCCAACTGTCTCATCCTCTGTCATCCCCTTCTCCTCCCACCTTCAGTCTTTCCCAGTATCAGGATCTTTTCAGATGAGTCAGTTCTTTGCATCAGGTGGCCAAAGTATTGAAGTACTATAGAAAACATTAGTTAATATATAATTAATTTCAACTATTATAAAATATTATTCAAAAGAGTGGATAGTTATAACTTACTAAAATCCATGTATCTGTGGGGACATGCCAAATGATATAGGTGAGATCACACATCATTGGGAAAAATAAGGGTTGCTTTTGGAAAAACTGATTTACTATCTGGAGAGAAAAAAATAAAGCTGGATTCCTGTATTTTATATTTTACAAAGATAAAAGATTAAAGACCAAGCTATGAAATGCCAAACTCTGAGGTTAATACAAAGAAATATGAGATTGGTGCTGGAAGGAACTGCTTAAATAACACAGTGAAAATGAAATTTGATTACATTGAAATTAAGGACTTCTACTGGATAAAGGACACTATGAATAAACATAGGAGTCAGATGACAGGCTTGTAGATATTATATACAGAAATAAAAAGCCCCAAGGAATTTATTTCCTTTGACTTCATCTTCAAATTATTGATAATATCCAGAATCTCACCACGTTTCATCATCTTTTCTGTTTTTCTGACATCAAGTTCAAGCTGCTGTCTTCTCTTGCCTGGTTGCTACCAGGCAAGAGAATGGTCTCTCTGCTTCTATACCTGCCCACCTACTGTCTCTTTCCAACATAGCAACCGGAATGATTTTTTTTTTAATCATAAACCTGAGCATATAATTCCTTTGCTCAATAATTGCCACTATTATCCCAATCTCACTCAGAGTAAAAATTGTGTCTGTTTTCTACCTATATTTCCTACTATCATTAATCTCTTCTGTTGCTTTCATGCTCTTCTTAAAATAGTTGGCATTATGTGCTCATCAAGTCTCTGGTTAGCTTCTTCCAGGGATGCTTCCTCCAGATATTTTCCCAAATAATAGCTATGACTTCTCTGGCAACCCATTCCAGTATTCTTGCCTGGAGAATCCCATGGACAGAGGAAGCTGGCAGGCTATATTCCATGGGTTTGCAAAGAGTTGGGCATGACTGAGCGAGTAACATACATAACACATCTCCAAGTTCTCATTTAAATGTCACCTGCTTGAAGAGTTCTACGCTAATCACCCTTCTCCCAATATCTTTATCCTGTCCTACTTTTCTTTCTTCTCTGCTTATCACCTTCTAACATACTATTTAATTCTCTCATTCATTATTACCTTATGTATTGCTTTCTACTTACTACCATCCTCCTCTGAAAGTGAAAGGCACTCAGTCCTGTCTGATCCTTTGTGACCCCATGGACTACATAGTCCAGGGAATTCTCTAGGCCAGAATACTGGAGTCAGTAGCCTTTCCCTTCTCCAGAGGATTTCCCCAATCCAGGGATCGAACCGAGCTCTCCCACATTGCTGGCAAATTCTTTACCAGCTGAGTCACAAGGGAAGCCCACCATCCTCCTCTACTGTCAATTAAAACATAACCTTCAGGCTAGAATATTTTTTGTCATCAATCTATTGCTCACCAGTTCTAAGTGCTTAAAATCAATGCTTACAGAACAGTATGTGTGTGTGTGTGTGTGTGTGTGTGTGTGTGTGTGTGTGTGTGTGTTAGTCACTCAGTTATGTCCAACTCTTTGTGAATCTGTGGATTATAGCCTGCTGCCAAGCTCTTTTGTCCATGAAATTCTCCAGGCAAGAATACTGGAGTGGGTTGCCATTCCCTTCTCCAAGGGATCTTCCCAACTGGGATTGAACCCTGGTCTCCTGCATTGCAGGCAGATTCTTTCCTGTCAGAACCACCAGGGGAGTGTCAATAAAAATCTAATTAGTGACTGAGTTAATGAGCAAATGTATGAAGAGAAGGAAATTATTAAATTGTTCTGAAAATCAATCAAGCAAAGATGAGAAGCAAGCATTCCATGCAAGAAATTGTCAAAATTAGAAACTTATGTATCACCATGGTTAGATGATGTGGAGAAAGGGAACCTTCCTCATGCACTATTAAGGAATGAAGCTGTTATAGCCAGTTTGGGATTACTGGCAGTTCTTTGTTAGGTTAGTTATTCTATCACCCATGGCTCAGTGATCCTTTGGCTTGCTAGTCATCTCACAGGAGGTGCCTATACACATATTTGTTACGGTATTTTTTGAGCCAGCAGGAGATTGGAAAAGACCTAGTTATACATGACTAAAGAGGTAGATAAATAAAATATATAGATGCAAACCATGGAATCCCATGAATTAGTTACAAATCAGGAATTAGCTATACATAAATCAAACCAGATTATAATTTATAGAGCTAGGGATTAGATACATATCAAGGAAACTAGATTATAGTTTATAGAGTGATTATAGAAATAAACACTGAAACCATGAAGAACATAACTGAAATACAACTTTGGCGCATGCAAATTTAAAACACACAATACTTATTTTACAAGGATACACATGTGTTCAAGAACTTAGATCGGTCACATTGTACTGGTTGTCTATTAGGAAGAGAGGAAAGGGCCTGATGATGACCAAAACCAACTGCAACAGTATTTCCAATGGCTCAATAACAGGATCTGGCTCCTAACTTGCCCTCCAGGGATCAGCATCTTTTGTTGCTTCTCCCATCCCTTTTCTACTTTCAGTTTTGAAGTCTACCCAACAACTTTGCAACCAAATCCCTGTATTAAGTTCCTTGTGTAAAACATCTAGAATGGTTTATTTTTCCTTGACTGTATGTTGACCAGCACAATACTTGATGACATTAGTCTCCAATGACTGAATGATTAGATCGAGCTTTGATGTTGAGAAAAAAGAAAGTAAAATGGAAATGATAGGTTTAACAGGTATATTATTTAAAAGAAAAAAAATGTCAAATGAAAATATATTTATAAGCTAGAATTTATTTAAATATTTCTTCACTTTACATTTGGGTTTTCCAATAATTTATTAACAGATGGTTGGTGTGTGTGTGTGTTTAAAGAGAGAGCAGGAGAAGGATAGAGAGCAGAGAGAGATATAAGGTCAAGGAAATAATCATGGAATATTGTACAAGTAGGGCATGTTATCCCCAAAAATAAGGTATGCTTTGGGATGAAGCAATTCTGTTTTATGAAGAAATTTTCTGGAAAGAAGGTCAAATATCAGGCTTCAATGGCCAGTACCTCTGGCAGCTGAAAAATAAGTGCCTTGATCCTGAGGGGGGAATCTGAGCAACACACCTCAGTGGACAATTAAGGTGCCAATTTTCTGTCACACTGTCCATTATACCAACTTGTATCCTCTCCTTTACCATCCATGCCCCACTGAGACTGGGTGTGCAGGTAGTGTGACAGTTGGAAAAGTGTGACCCTTTATCTTCCTCTCTCCCCACCTCCTTCCTACCCTCCTTTCCCTCCTTTCTTTTTCTCCTTAATAACATATCTCTAAAAAAGAAAAGTAAGGTGGAAATTGTGTTTGCTATTGACAGCAGATCAATCATTTCCCTTCCTACTTAAAAAGATTAGAACAATAATTCTTTGTTCATCTATTTCTTGAGTGCAATTTTATTAATTAATTGCTGCGTATTTAATAATTAAAAAAGAAACCTTAATTTTATTTTTAATTTTGAAGGCATTCTTATTCAGCTAAATAGTTCTCTGGCTTTATTTATATAAACATGTATCTTGATATCAGGATGAAATAAGCACAAGGTGGTGACAGCCTAATGACAGAATTACAAGAGCTGCCAAGTGGAAATGAAATGTTAGATATAAGGCATCCAAATATTCTTTTTCTTCACATCTAGTTTGTCTTGTAAGTGAAGAGGAATTATCTTTCAGAAAGTAATCTGTAGGCAGAGAAGTTAAAATATTCCTATCTTTTTTCCAATAATATGAATTACGCTCTATTTAGCAGAAATTTTTAAACTGATGAAAAAAATTAAACTCTTCTTATGAGAGGATCATAAAATGAGCACTCAACCTTCAATTACACTAATGCTGACAGCCAATTCTGTATATTAAAATATTTGGAATGCATATTAGTAACTCCTGACTTTTTAATGTTTGCAATAGTATAGGGAACTAATATTTTGGTATGATATAATCCTATGTTTCATCCTAGCTAAACTGATGTTGAGTAAGTTACTTAACCTTTTCAAAGTTTTGTTTTGCTTTGTTTTGCTTTTTTTCTGTAAAATGGAGATAAGCATTTATATCAGTATATGTAAATAATTAGATTTGTCAAGGCATAGATTTGTTTGATATCATAATCTAAAGAAACATACTTTAAATTTATGAAACATTAATGTAATATTTTATGGTAAATATAGGAAGGATACATAGTCATTGTTTGGGATTATCAAATCTTTTGTTTTTCATTAAATACCCAAAAGTATGCCTCTTTGACATCCATCATTTGCAAAGCTAGAGGGAATGTGGATCAGAGGAATCAATGCCCTTTACTCTGTTATCCTAGGACAATGCTGTGCCAGAGTGCTTCTTACCAAAGAGCAGTTTCAAGCACAAAAAAGTGAGCACATGAAATTAATTTCTCTTAAAGCAAATTTGTCCACTTAGATTGAAACCAAGGCCTAAAGACCCATGTACGCAGATATAGACACATGTGGTTTCAGTCCAATACTGAAAAATTCTCAGACCTAGATACCTAAGTTCTGTAGAGCAACGAACTAGAGTATTGCCTGAAAAAAAATTCCAAGTAGGAGCGCTCCTATATTGAACTTGCTGTGATCACATCAGACATTGCTGGTTGGTTAAGGAATCAATTTTATTTTTATTTTCCTTTCTTTCTTTGTTCCTTTGTTCCTTATTTGCTTTCTTACTTTTTGTTCATAATAATAGCCTGTGGCACAAAGAAGCAGTGAAAGTAGTGTGTTCATTGGCTATCACTAGAAACCAGAAAAATAGATAATTGTAGCTGTATTTACTCTCCAGAATTATGGGATACCCATGTTGGTGGCTCAGATGGTAAAGTGTCTGTCTACTATGCAGGAGACCTGGGTTCCATCCCTGAGTCGGGAAGATCCGCTGGAGAAGGAAATGGCAATCCACTCCAGTACTATTGTCTGGAAAATCCCATGGACTGAGGAGCCTGGTAGGCTACAGTCCATGGGGTCACAAAGAATCGGACAGGACTGAGCGACTTCACTTTCCTTTCACATTGATTAAATCGGAAATGATCATATACCATCTGGCACTATTTCTAATATAGGGTCCAATAATTGCTCAAATGCCCAATAACTTCATGTTAGAGCTATATATCATGTGATGATATCATCAACCAAATACTCCAAAATTAATCATTTTTCCAGATTTTACTTGATTACCACTATTTTAAAATTGCCATATTCAAAAGTTATAAATTATATATTTTACAAAAGTCTATGTAAAATATATTTGTATTTCAAGTGTACCAGAAAATGTGGGTGGAGTGAAGGGCAGGAGTAAGAGAGAAAAGAAAAGAAAAACCATAGTTCCTGCTACCACAGCAAGGAGATCCCACTCAGGCAATTACATCTGACATTGGTTCATTAACTTTTATAAAGCATCTTAAACTTATGATGTCATCGTTCAATAAGTCAGAGGTCCTGATCTTAAATACAATAGTCATCTAAAAGGATAAAGATTAGTGTGAACTAGAAAGGTCAAAGGAATTAAAAATGAGGTATAACTTGAAGTGGATTATAAAGGATATTTAGAATTAAATATGTGAAGAATAAAAGGAAAAGAGTCTGTAGAGAAGAAAGCACACTGAAAGGAATGGAATCAAAACCTTGTACAGTTGACTTTGAACAATGCAGGGTTTAGGACCACTGACCACAACTCCACACAGTTGAAAATCTGTGTTTAAGTTTTGACTCCCTGAAAACTTAACTACTAATAGCCTACAGTGGATCAGAAGCTTTATGAATAACATAAATAGTCATTAACACCTATTTTGTTTGTTATATGTCTTGTATATTGCATTTTTGCAATAAAGTAACTAGAGAAGAGAAATGTTACTTAGAAAATTGTAAGGAAGAGAAAATACATTTACAATAGTATACTGTATTTTTTGATATGCAAGTTTACATTATCTGTTTAAAAAATCAGTCATTTGTTATAGTTTTCATCAATATTGTCTTGTTGATACAAAATATTATAGACGTATTACTAACACTTTAAAATGAAAAAGTAATATGAAAAAGAAATTTACATTTATTCACAGGTATAATGATTCATGTATTAATAAGGAAGAAGCAATATGATTGCTTATTGTTGTCTAGTATAACTGATACAGTAGCTTCATGGTAACCTAGCCTATACACTAGTGAGTGAATCTTTAAAAAAATGTATGGCACACAGTATTATGGTAATATTAATAATAGTATATTAGAAACACTTTTTTAAACACTTACTTATGATGACAGGCTGACACACAGTTTCTCCAAATATGAGAGAAAGACATACTATAAGGTAATTAATTCTTTGGAAGCAAAGTTATAAACTAACAAGAAACTAACCCTTTTTTAATTTATATTAAATATATCATTCCCCTTACTTCTATAAAAGGATAGGCCATCCATTTCAATGTGAGTTTCTCACATAATGTCCTATACATATATTTTTTATATATTTATTGAAAAAAATATGGAATTCCAGTAGAACTATTCAAATCCCAAAAGGATGATGCCATCAAGGTGTTGCATTCAATATGTCAGCAAATCTGGAAGACCCAGCAGTGACCACAGGACTGGAAAAGGTCAATCCTCATTCCAGTTCCCAAGAAGGGTAGTACTAAAGAATGTGCTAACCATTGGACAATTGCACTCATCTCCCACGATTGTAAGGTCATGCTTAAAATCTTGCATGCTAGGCTTCAGCATTATGCCAACCAAAACTTCCAGATGTCCAAACTGGATTTATAGAAGAAAGAGGAACCAGAGATCAAATTGTCAACATTTGCTGGATCATAGAAAAAGCAAAGTAGAGAATTAAAATAAGAAAAAAAAAAAGAAAAAAAATAACAACTCTGTTTCATTGACTACGCTAAAACCTTTGACTGTGTGAAAGTGAAAGTGAAGTCGCTCAGTTGTGTCTGATTCTTTGCAACCCCATGGACTGGAGCTTACCAGGCTCCTCTGTCCATGGAATTTTCCACACACAAGTACTGGAGTGGGTACCATTTCCTTTTACAAGGGATCTTCCAGACCAAGGGATCGAACCCAGGTCTCTTGCATTGCCGGCAGACAATTTACCATCTGAGCCACCTGGGAAGCCCTTTGACTGTGTGGATCATAACAAATCCTGGAAAGCTCTTAGAGAGATGGGGATACCAGACCATCTAAACTCTGTCCTGAGAAATCTGTGTGTGGGTCAAGAAGCAACAGTAAGAACCTTATATGGAACAACTGATTGGTTCAAGATTGAGAAAGGACTATGGCAGGGCTGTTTGCTGTCACCCTGCTTGATTAACCTATACACTGAATACATCAGGAGAAATGCCAGGCTGCATGAGTTACAAGCTGGAATCCAGACAAGTGGAAGAACATCAACAACCTCAGATATGTGGATAATATCGCTCTAATGGAAGAAAGCAAAGAAGAACTAAAAGACCTCTTGATGAGGGTGAAGGAGGAGAGTGAAAGAGTTAGCTTAAAACTAAATATTAAAAAACAAAACAAAACAAAACTAAGATCATGGCATCTGACCCCATTCAGTTCAGTTCAGTTCAGTTCAGTCGCTCAGTCATGTCCGACTCTTTGCGACCCCATGAATCACAGCACACCAGGCCTCCCTGTCCATCACCAACTCCCGGAGTTCACTCAGACTCACGTCCATCGAGTCAGTGATGCCATCCAGCCATCTCATCCTCTGTCATCCCCATCTCCTCCTGCCCCCAATCCTTCCCAGCATCAGAGTCTTTTCCAATGAGTCAACTCTTCGCATGAGGTGGCCAAGGTACTGGAGTTTCAGCTTTAGCATCATTCCTTCCAAAGAAATCCCAGGGCTGATCTCCTTCAGAATGGACTGGTTGGATCTCCTTGCAGTCCAAGGGACTCTCAAGAGTCTTCTCCAACACCACAGTTCAAAAGCATCAATTCTTTGGTGCTCAGCCTTCTTCACAGTCCAATTCTCACATCCATACATGACCACAGGAAAAACCATAGCCTTGACTAGACGAACCTTTGTTGGCAAAGTAATGTCTCTGCTTTTGAATATGCTATCTAGGTTGGTCATAACTTTCCTTAAGGGGAAAAGGTGGAAGTAAAGACATATTTCCTCTCCTTGGGCTCTAAAATCACAGTGGATGGTGACTTCAGCCATGAAACAAGAAGAAAATTGCTTCTTGGCAGGAAAGTGATGACAAACCTAGACAGTGTGATGAAAAACAGAGACATATGCCTACAAAGGTCCATTTAGTCAAGGCCGTAGTCTTCCCAGTGGTCATGTATGGTTGTGAGAGCTGGACCATAAAGAAGGCAGAACACCAAAAAATTGATTTCTTTGAACTGTGGTGCTGGAGAAGACTCCTGAGAGTCCCTTGGACAGGAAGGAGATCAAACCAGTCAATCTTAAGGGAAATCAACGCTGAATACTCCTTGGAAAGACTGATTCTGAAGCTCAAGCTTCAGTATTCTGGTCATCTGATACAAACAGCTGTCACACTGGAAAACTTCCTCGTGCTGGGAAAGACTGAGGGCAGGAGGAGAAGAGAGCATCAGAGGATGAGGTGGCTGGGTGGCATCACTGATGCAATGGACATGAACTTGGGCAAACTTTGGGAGATAGTGAGGGACAGGGAGGCCTGGCGTACTGCAGTCCATGGGGTTGCAAAGAGTCAGATATGACTGGGTGACTGAACAATAGCAACAGTTGAAAAAAAAAATCCATATATAAATGGAGCTGTGCAATTCAAACTATGTTTTCAAGGGTCAACTATACATAACTACTTAAAAGTTCTATTGTAGGTTTGTTTCTCCTAGAAACAGGCTCTAAGAGATTAGAGCATTTAAGGAATTACCTTTGGAATTACCACCTATGGGTAGGTAAGGAAGAAAGCAGGATTTGATAAATAACTTAGGCTTGATATATTCCCATTGATGACACAGCCAACCCTATATGTTGACTTCAATGTCATGGGCAGCTTGAACTTGGCATGGTGCTTCAGAGTTATCTTAAGTTGGAGAGGAAGGGAGGCGTGTATCAGGTATCTATCAGTGTTTATCAGGCACTGGTTACCATCAGTCCACGAGAACAGGCATGACTTCGAATAAGGAAGATTTCTTCAGATGAGACAGTCTTCAAAGCAGGCCTACTCTGAGAGCCATTTTTGTTATTTTCATAGAAGTAGGGGGAAAAAGACTTCATTCTTAAAAGGGAATCTGAGCATCACATCAAAATATACCATATTATCTAAAACTACTTTTGTTGTTGTTGTTGTTAGCAATTGCACAAACATATTTCAATGAAAGAATATAAGTCCAAAAGAGTGAATGCACTATAGCTGAGAATTGAATGAGATAGTTTATGTTGGAAGTTAATAGGGGATATATTTAACATATACTTTTGGAACTTGGCTTTAGGGTTATAAAATCTGAAAGAGGAATTTGAATTTGATATAAGTAAGCAATAAAATAGTATTTGTGTTTCCATGATTGGATTATTACACCAGTGGAATGATGGATGAGCTGAAGAACAGAAGACTGCACGTAGAAAAGTCAACTAAATGATTCTTTAGTGACAATGGGCATTAGTAAATGTGTGTGGAAGTGTTAATATGGATAATAAATTATTTACATATATATGAGAAATATTTTAATAACATAAAAATGACAACAATTAAGCATAGCAAGAAGAGAAAAACAATGAGTTGGATTTTGTTATGTCAATGAGTGTGCATGGTTAGTCTTGTCTGACCCAATGACTGTAAGTAGCCTGCCAGGCTCCTCTATTCATGGAATTTTCCAAGCAAGAATACCAAAGTGGGTTGCCATTTCCTATTCAGGGCATCTTCCTGATGCAGGGATTGAACCCTCTTCTTCTGCATCTCCTGTGTTGCAGGTGGATTTCTTTACTGCTGGACTATTGGAGAAGCTAATATGCTATGCTATGCTAAGTCGCTTCAGTTGTGTCCAACTCTGTGCAACCCCATAGACGGCAGCCCACCAGGCTCTGCCATCCCTGGGATCCTCCAGGCAAGAACACTGGAGTGGGTTGCCATTTCCTTCTCCAATGCATGAAAGTGAAAAGTGAAAGTGAAGTCGCTCAGTCGTGTCTGACTCCTAGGGACCCCAAGGACCGCAGCCTACCAGGCTCCTCTGTCCATGGGATTTTCCAGGCAAGCGTACTGGAGCTTGTTGCCATTGCCTTCTCCAGGAGAAGCCAATAGGAAGACTTAAAAGATATTGGCACAAGGGAAATAACATGTGAATTTTTATAGACTTTCAAATTAAAAATGAAATTCTAGTAATGAAAATTATATTATCAGGAGGTTATAGGAAAATTTGATATTTTTCTCTTAACCACCATGTAGTAAACTATCAAAATAGCATTATATTACACAGTTGGAAGGAAAGCGAGTGTCCACATTGCAATATATTTATTTCACAGAGTGAATTTAAATTTAATTTTCTATCAAAATTCAGTTAATTTTTTCAGTTTTTTAAAATAACACTTTATTGAAATAAAGTTCACATACAAGTTACTCTTTTAACTATTCAATTAAATGGTTTCATTTCTATTCATAAGGTTGTACAATAATCACTATTTAACTATAGAATATCTTGTCTCCACTCAGAGTTCCATAATCATTAGTGGCCACTCCCCATTCTCCCCTTGCAACCACTAATTTCTGTTCTGTCTCTATGAAGCCCCTCATCTGGATTTCTCAAACTTTTCACCTTTTCTTTTTTTTACAGAACTTATAAAGAGTAAGGACAATATTTGACCTCAAACCCGTTTCATGCTAAGATGAAAAAAAGCCTGGAAAGGAGACCCAAAGTAAACCAGTGCAAATACTTCCTGATTCCTTGATTTTTAGTGTAAGTAAAAATTAATGAGGAGAAATGAGTGATAAGTTCTTAAAATGAGATGATAATGTTACATTCTCCACCAGTACAGACGGTGAGAATCAGACACCTCTAACACATGTGCTAACAGTGAAGCAAATGTTTCTTTTCCTAAAGCAGTCCTGAGACAATGATATGTGAAACCATATTGAGTTGAAAGAAGAAATTAATTAAAAATAGAAACGCATAAACGTGGAGTTTGAAGAATTCTCCAGGGTCACTTCCTTCCTACAATGCAGAGTTTCTTCAGGTTCTCTCTTTGAGTAAGACTCCCTCTCTGCCAGCTTAGTGTGACTAGAATGATTATCCCTGCCAGCACTGTGGCTTGCCTTGTCTGCACTACCTGTTCAGATAATCAATCAGGGAACAATGTGAATGCTGTTGCCTATGTCAATTAAATTAAGTCAAAAGTGTAACAGCAGTGGGAAAAAAAAGAAGATCCGACAGTAAAGCAAAAGCCCAAGACACTGGAGCACCTTATGGTATGAGCAAACAATTCACTACACAATTTTTAGAGAGAAGCTCACAAACTGTTAAATACTGTTTTCCTTTGGGTAAAATTTTAATTAAAAAAACAGCATGGATGCAGATTTCAGATTGTCACTATTCAAATAGCTGAGAAAGCTGTTTGAATTTTAAAACCTTATAGTTTGTCATTTAAAAATATATATTTTGCATGTATTTAAATATGATTTGATCAACGCTTGTAAGATCACAGTAAAAGAAGAAAAAAAATCAAGATAAAGTTGGCTTTTGTATGTTACATTGTGGGGAACTAAGAGGCTGATTCACTTGGGTTTTGGTGAGATTGGTTGTTTCCTGATAAAATTATATTTTTTAAATTGCTGTAAATAACCTAATCAAATGTCTCATGTCTTTATAAATCAGTTATTCAGTGAAAGAAATTGATAAGAAATCAAAGGAGATCTTAGGAATGAACTATGTAAATAATTGATACTGAAGAAGAAGCAAAAACAGCAAACAAAGCAAAATAAACAGAAATTGACTAAATGAACTGCTTTATTTATTGCTGAGATTATATGCTGTGGCATTATTCATAAGTCTGGGAGTTCGAAAGTGGTTCTTATTGAATGATACATAAGTTTCCAAGTAATTTTTTTAACAGAGCACCTTAAATAGTTAGGATTACATTTACAGAGGTCTATTTTGCTTGATTTTTATATAGTTCTTTTGAAACTACTATATCTAGAAATAAACGATACAACCAGCTGACAACACAGGCTTTCCTTTTCACTTTCAAAAGGTTTCACTATTATGCACAAAGCCATATTTATCATTTCAAAATATGTAGTATGTAAGCATTTAATTTAGTGTATATATTATAGAGTTTTCCTTGTTATTCCTTTGATATCATTGCTAACAAAAGCATTTTCTACAATGGAAACTGTAGGTAGTCAAAAATTTATTTATATGAATTATATACAAACATAAACTAGGCATACAGATTTATGTTTTGTGTGACCCTTTTAACTCTCTGTGCTTGCTGTTAAGTTGTATATTTTTCCGCAGGAGCACGTAACTCATGAGAAAATGACTAACATTGAAAACTCAGTTAAGTCTCAAAAATAGGCATTAGTTCTCAGACATGACTCTCCTTTTGGGAAATCAAAGTTTTTATTGCTGGATAAATTAATGTTTCAAATGTATGAATACAGATGCTGCTTGCAAATTTGTCACAATCTGTCTTCCAGCAGAAGAATTTATACTGTATACAGTAATAGAAAACAGAAAACTGCATATTTCACTAAATTGCAGCTGTGTGTGGAAGATTTATGTGATTATTTTTTGTCAGTGAAACATGTCATGAAACACCCATGTATTTCACTGGAGAATTGTAAATGGACCATGTATATTTATTTTAAAACTTATTCTGCATTTATTTCACAAAATATATAATGCCTTTATCACATTAAAAGAACAAGTGTATTAAATCTGTTCAGAATAATTTCATTACTTCAAAAGCCAGTTTATATTTTAAACACTGAACAGGATTTTAACTTTCAACTTTAGGAAAGTAACCCATATACTTTTCCATCCAAACATTTTCTTAGATCTTGAAAAGCTGTCAACTCTCAACAAAATGAATTATAAATGTATTAAATATATCGTGAATTTATTATTGGTCAATAAACCTGAGCATTGTAGGCCCAAAGGCAAGCATTATATAGAAAATTAACTGATTGTCCATGTCATTGTGTGTGTATGCATAAAACCCACAGTGATTTCTTTTTTTTCCATAAAATAGTTACATCCTGTGTTATTGTTATGTATGTGTGTGCTCAGTTGCTCCAGTCATGTCCTACTCTGTGAATCTATAGACTGTAGCCTGCCAGTCTCCTCTGTCCATGGGGATTCTCCAGGCAAAATATTGGAGTGGAGAGAAGGAGATTCCCTTCTGCAGGGAATCTTCCCAACACAGGAATCAAATCCAGGTCTCTTGCATTGCAGGCAGATTCTTTACCATCTGAGTCACCAGAGAAGCCCATGCTATAATTTGTGTGTGTGTGTGTGTGTCTGTATAGTATTATTGTTTGGTTTTGGTATCTTTATTCCATACATTTCTCCTATTGAATCAACTGTAGCAACTCTTTATATTCTTTCCTTATTTCTATTATTTCCTCCTTTGCTTTCCTCCCAAAGAAATTCCTTTTGTAACAATGTCACTGCCATAAAACTTAAAAGTTTCACTTTCTGCCAAAATATGTGTGTTTAAAATTCTATCTGATCTTCCCAACCCAGGAAACGAATTCATGTTTCATGTTTCCTGCTCTGGCAGGCAGGTTCTTTACCACTAGCACAGTATGTATCATGGTGCTGCGATAAAAAACAAAAACAACAACAACAACTTGCCTCTGATTTATACTACAAACTAGAGGAGAAGAGTAGTTTTTTTCCAAAGAAGTTTGGAAATTAGCCCTCCTCCAGTCTGTCATAATATTAACCTAGAGATGAAATTGATGCCACTGAATCATCAATTGGACCATGACATAATTTCCAGAAGTCATGGAGCATTATAACTAGAGACTTAACAACAAAGTCATTTCTATAGTTGAAAAGAAAAAGGTGGTCAGAATTTATACTTTAAATCAAATTGAGGTTAAGTTTTTAAAAAATTAATTACTAATTTGCAATTTGACATGAAATTTTCTAGAAAAGCTAGAAGAATAAAATAGGTCATAAATATTTCTTGCTTCAATATCTAATAGAAATTTAAAATAGCACAAAAAGGAAAAGGAAAAAGGAAAAAGCAGCATCCAAGTGAGGCATGGGACAATCTCACAGCATGACATTTCAAAGGCAACCACAAAATAAAACAGAAAATTCTAGTTTCCAAAACAAAGGCTCAATTCCCAACCCAAACTCCACCCTCCAGAACAGAGACTAAAGAGTCATCAAAATCCTGAAAGCTTTCATTAACACCCCTAAATTGGAAAATGATGAACCATCAAGATTCATTATCCTTTTCATTCTATAACTTGGGGCAGGTGGGAGAAAAGACTGATAAAACACTGGATGTAACAACCTAAATTTACTAACTAATGGAAGCATAGGATACAGAGGGTCACAATGAAGTGAAAAAAAATTATAGTTCTATGAAATTGTATTGTATCTTATGAATATGAAATGCAGGCCTTACTAGAAGAATACACCATACTAGACATTTAACACTGTATCAGAAAAGAAAGAAGAACCTTGGCGTCCAAGAAAGTTTCAATTCAGGCTGTAGAAAAGGGGCACAGGTAGAGAAATTGATCTCAGAAAGATGTAAGGGGACCAAGCAGATTCTAATTAATGCATCTTCTCAGTTTAAGCACAAGCAAGATACAAGTTATCACATGACAATTATATGAATCAAGGAAAGAAAAGACAAAGCTAAAGTAGCAAGAATGGAACTTCCTTGGTGGTCCAGTGATTAAGAATTTGTCTTCCTTGGAGAAATGTCTATTTAGGTCTTCTGCACAATTTTTGGTATCACCTCACACCAATCCGAATGGCCATCATTTAAAAATCTACAAACAATAAATGTTGGAAAAGGTGTTAAGAAAAAGGAACCTTCCTGCACTCTTGACGGTAAAGTGCATTGTTACAGCCACTATGGGGAACACTATGGAGATTTCTTTTTTAAAAACTAAGAATAAAACTACCATATGACCTAGCAATCCCACTACTGGGCATATGCCTGAGAAAATCACAATTATGAAAAAAAATGTACCCCAACGCTCATTGCAGAACTATTTACAATAGCAAAGACATAGAAGTAACTTAGATGCCCATCAACAGATGAATGGATGAAGAAGTTGTGGTATATGTATATACAATGGACTATTACTCAGCCATTAAATGGAACAAATTCGAATCAGCTGTGAAGTAAGGCAGAAAGAGAGAAACAAATATTGTATATTAATGCACATATATGGAAACTAGAAAAATGGTACTTATGAACCTATTTGCATGGCAGCAGTAGAGAACAGAGTTGTGGACAGATGGAGGAAGGAGAAGATAGGACGAATTGAGAGAGTGGCACTGAAGCATAAGCATTGCCATATGTAAAATAGATAGCCAGTGGGAATATGCTGTATGATGCAGGGAGCTCAACCTGGATCTCTGTGACAACCTAGAGGAGTGGGATGGGGTGGGAGGCAGGCTCAAGAGAGGGGACATATGTATACCTGTGACCGATTCATGTTGCTGCATGGCAGAAACCAACACAACATTGTAAAGCAATTATCCTCCAATTAAAAATAAATAAAATAAGAAAAGAATTTGCCTTCTAATGTAGTTTTAATTCCAGGTTGGGGAGCTAAGTTCCCATATGCCTCATGGCCAAAAAAAAAAAAACAGAACAAAGCAACAGAAGCAATATTGTGACTAACTTAATAGAAACTTTAAAAATTGTCCACACACAAAAAATATATCTTAAAATTAAAAAAAAAAGATTATTATTTCTTTTAGTAGCAAGAACAAAATGAATTTGAATAGGGGAGGAAGGAAGAGGAGAAAGAAAGAAAAGAGAGAAAAGTAATGATGGAGGAAAATATGTAATATAAAAAGTCATAAAATAACTGGTTTTCAAAGAAAATATAAGCCAGAGTAAGAAGAAATTTTCTGATAAATGTTTTTTGATATAAATGGAAACATTAAGATAATTCAATATAACAAGAACTCAAAAACTACATTATAAACAAACCAAAAAAACTAGAATAAAATAGAAGATTGTAAAGCAAAATAAACAAGAGGAAATTGACATAAGGATAATAAAATTAATATACTCATTGGATAAATTTAGAGGAACTACAAGTTACTGACATAAAATCTTGTGATAATAGAGAATATCTATGAATATTTTTGAAAAATTAAGATAATTAAGGAGACAATATAGGTATGAGGCATAAATAGAGATAACATAAAGTTTGCAGAACTAAACAGAAACAAAACTTTTTAAAAATTCAAATAGGAGAAAATTTAGCTGCAATGTAAAACAAATAAATTTATAGTGTGAAAGAGAGACAGTAATCCCAAGCAAGTGAGGGAAAAGCACAGAAACTACTGGTTTAGCCACAGTAATTAAACATTATTTTCACTCCTACTTGAAATAATGTTCTGATAATGAGGAAAAGAGCTTCCCTGGTGGCTCAGATAGTAAAGAATCTGCCTGCAATGTGGAGACCTGGGTTCAATCCCTGGGTTCTATCCCTGGGTTCGGAAGATTCCTTGGAGAAAGAAATGGAAACCCACTCCAATATTCTTTCCTGGAGAATCCCATGTACAGAGGACCCTGGTGGGCTACGGTCCATGGAGTCACAAACAGTCAGATCTGACTGAGTGACTAAGGACAACACAATGAGGGGGAAAAAAAAAAAAGAAAGTGTTCAAGAATGGGGAGACAGTGTTGGTAAGTATCAAATCTTTCATGAGTGAAATAACTGTGGGAATTGTGGTTTCAGGACACATGTGAATATTTAGACCTTGTCAGTAAATAAAATCATAAGTAACCAAATGGCACCCCACTCCAGTACTCTTGCCTGGAAAATCCCATGGATGGAGGAGCCTGGTGGGCTGCAGTCCATGGGGTCCCTAAGAGTCGAACACGACTGAGTGACTTCCCTTTCACTTTTCACTATCGTGCATTGGAGAAGGAAATGGCAACCCACTCCAGTGTTCTTGCCTGGAGAATCCCAGGGATGGCGGAGCCTGGTGGGCTTCTGTCTATGGGGTCGCACAGAGTTGGACTCGACTAAGTGACTTAGCAACCAAAAAGTTGGTTACTTTTTGGTTACTTATGATTTTAAGTAAGTAAAAATGATTGAGCTTCCCTGGTGGCTCAGAGGGTAAAGCGTCTGCTTGCAGTGAGGGAGACCTGGGTTCAATCCCTGGGTTGGGAAGCTCCCCTGGAGAAGGCAATGCAACCCACTCCAGTACTCTTGCCTGGAGAATCCCATAGACAGAGAAGCCTGGTGGGCTACAGTCCATGGGGTCGCAGAGTCGGACATGACTGAGCAACTTCACTTCAACCAAAAAATTGGTGGTCCAGTAAGTGGAAGACATGAAGAGTTCTAATATTCTCTTCTTTCCTAACAAAAATCAATCAATATTATCTAAAATTGATATAATTTTCAAAAAACTCCTTCAACTTCTGAACATTTTTTGCAAATTCCTTTCCAATCCTTGTAAATTTTAGGGAATGCTTCTTAGATACAGAAACTTTTTTTAATTGGGAGAATTTATTCAATTTAATTCAGTTTTTGAAAATTTGTTAAAAAGGAGAATTATTACACTTAAATATTTTCTTAAAATATACTATACAAAAATTTACCTGCTTTCTAGTATTACTTTTTCCTTTTTTTTCTATTCATTTCTTCCTTCCTTCCTTCTCCTTTTTTATTTCTTTCATTCCTTCTTTCCTTGCTTATTTTTAAAACATTGTAGAATACCTACTTATCTCAATGGTTCTCAAACATTTTATTCTCAGGAATTCTTTTCACTAAAAATTCATTAAGGACATCAGAAAACTTTTGTTCAAGTGATTTTTATCTACAGATATTTATCAAACCTGAGCATTTAAAAAAATATGTTTATTTTTAGTCTATATAATCTATTTAGCTTATGTAAAATTAAAATCTCAAATATTGACTTTTTATTAAAAAAAATCTATGGTTTACAAACAAAAAATATTTAGCAGGAAGAGTGGCTTTTTCTTATATTTTTACAGTTCTCCATAAGGTCTGATTAAAAAAAAAAAAGCTTCCACACTCAATTTGTTGCAAACTTTGTATCTGAAGTATTAATCGATACAGTAAATCCATCTACAGTAAATCTACAGTAAAAACATATAGATAGTTGGAAAAATGAGGAAAATAATTACATTTGATACTACACTAAAACTCAACAAAAGGAAGTTTCCCACAAAACTAGTTGCAATATGAAATCATATCAATGAACTTTTCATAATCTATCACATTAAAATCCATTGATCTATCTTGTACATTGAATAATTATTTAGCCATGCAAAATTTTGTAACACCACATGTTGGTCATTTGGAAGATATTGAATTCATAGAGTTATATAGGTCTTAATAGTAACATTTACATACACAAAATGAGAATAAATTACATTAATTTTACCTTCATTCTCATCAGCTCTATCTGTAAGGACCAGGATGTAGTTAAGTTCACAGAGGCAAATTTCAACATATTTTGTCTGACAATCATTCTTCAAGGTAAGAGAACATTTCATGGAAAGTGGGGTTAGTGTAGTGCACAGCACAAATAAGTGCACAAAAGCTTTATTTCAATCTTTCAAGAATATTTTGAAGTGAAGCTGGATTTGTTTTTAACTACTAGCACACTGTGATGAAGAATACAGTGACTTTAAATGCTATTTGGTGAAACTGCCTTAATTTGTGATAAGGAGGCAAGTTATACAGAACCCAGCTTTGCATCATCAGTGCGAAAGACCATTCAGTAAAAAAGGCATGTATTGTCTCAATGGTATAATAAAAATAATTTAGCCTTTTTTATTCCCTAAAATGATTCCTGAAGATATACAGGGCATTGCAGACTAAACTTTCAGCTCAGTCGCTCAGTTGTGTCCGACTCTTTGCGACCCCATGAATCGCAGCACGCCAGGCCTCCCTGTCCATCACCAACTCTCGGAGTTCACTCAGACTCACGTCCATTGAGTCAGTGATGCCATCCAGCCATCTCATCTTCTGTCGTCCCCTTCTCCTCCTGCCCCCAATCCCTCCCAGCATCAGAGTCTTTTCCAGAGTCAACTCTTCACATGAGGTGGCCAAAGTACTGGAGTTTCAGCTTAGCATCATTCCTTTCAAAGAAATCCCAGGGCTGATCTCCTTCAGAATGGACTGGTTGGATCTCCTTGCAGTCCAAGGGACTCTCAAGAATCTTCTCCAACACCACAGTTCAAAAGCATCAATTCTTCAGCGCTCAGCTTTCTTCACAGTCCAACTCTCACATCCATACATGACCACTGGAAAAACCATAGCCTTGACTAGATGGACCTTTGTTGGCAAAGTA
>NW_011494748.1:3205839-3239165 GCF_000754665.1 Bison bison bison | reverse complement strand
AGCATCTTTTAATTTCATGGATGCAGTCACCATCTGCAGTGATTTTGGAGCCCCCAAAAATAAAGTCTGACACTGTTTCCACTGTTTCCCCATCCATTTCCCATGAAGTGATGGGACCAGATGCCATGATCTTCGTTTTCTGAATGTTGAGCTTTAAGCCAACTTTTTCACTCTCCTCTTTTACCTTCATCAAGAGGCTTTTTAGTTCCTCTTCACTTTCTGCCATAAGGGTGGTGTCATCTGCATATTTGAGGTGATTGATATTTGTCCCGGCAATCTTGATTCCAGCTTGTGCTTCTTCCAGCCCAGCATTTCTCATGATGTACTTTGCATATAAGTTAAATAAGCAGGGTGACAATATACAGACTAAATATACAGACAATACACAGACTAAACTTTAAAAACTACTAAACTATTTTAGTAGTTTAAACTATCCATCCATCAATTTAGTAGGCATTAAGACATATCGGTCTTATGATATGTGTTAATTTTACAATGGTTTAAATATTTAATGATGATTAAAAAATTTAATAATGCTTACTTCTGTTTGGTGGAATCAGAGAGTCTTTATTTTCTTCTTTGTACTTTGTTATATTGCTTGAAATATATATAATAAGTAACATTTTTAAAATATGATATCCTGTTCTTAAAAACAAGAAGAAATTGTGAGAGATTCATTACTTACAAACTTCTGTAAATGAGAGAAATGATAAAAACAAAGATAAAATAAGAAAGGTAAGGTGGGAAGAAGTAATTAGACAAGACTAAATGGGACAAGGGCAATGTGAACGTGCAGAAGAGACAATGAATCAGAGAGAACGTAAAGAATTGTCCTGCTTACACTGGGGCTGGCCCTTACTCTCTTTTGGAAGGAACTAAAATCTGCTATCAGAACCACCTGTGTATCTCCTACAGTTTGGTACACAGGGGCCAGCTCACATTTCTTCTTACAGAACATATATTCAATCATTTTAAACAAAAATTTTGATCTTCTTCACAAAGATTCTGGCAAAAAAAATCATTCTAAATATCAAATCCTGGTGTCCACCATAAATAAAATCATAAAGTAAGACTTTCTGTCACATAAGTACTCACACGTACAAACCATACAGACCTATGTTTAAATTGGGTTATTTGTTAGGATATGAAACAAACAGCACAAGGGTCAGCATTTGATTTCTAATTGGGTGCTTTAAAAATATCTTGTTACTTTATTAAGAGAAAATCAAATAGAAAAATGCAGCATTCATTTTATTTATAGCAAACAAAAAAGTACTATTACAAATGGTATTGAGCCCTCCCTTACACATAGCCAGACACAATTTACAAACTGAGTGGACCATTTCTACACTTTATTTCAACAATTGTATCTTTGAGAGTACTTAAAACACTCTTGATTTCTAGTGTCATCCTTTTAGTAACAAAGATTAAAATTGGAAGCCAACATTTTTAAACTGTGAAGTGCTGGATCCAATTACTCACAGAAACTAAAAGCAGAGTTTATTTTAATAGGATTTGCAGTAAAACAAGGCATATAAAAATCAGATGCATAGGCAAAGACTTTTTCATCTTTAATCATTAAGCTACCAGTACAAATTGAGCCCTGAAGTTATTTCATTCCCAAAGGAGATCAGAGATTTAAAGAATTCAGGGGGATTAAACATTTGTGTTTGAGTGAACATGCTAAGTGTTTTTGTGCTTACTATCATTAAAATAGTATTTTCAATACTTTATTTTAGATCCACATACCATATTT
This sequence comes from Bison bison bison, assembly GCF_000754665.1. Lineage (NCBI taxonomy): Eukaryota > Metazoa > Chordata > Mammalia > Artiodactyla > Bovidae > Bison > Bison bison. The sequence goes on along the minus strand of NW_011494748.1, from coordinate 3,237,409 downwards.
TTTCTTCTTCTCTAAATGATGTCTTGTAACTCCTAGGAAGTGACATTAATAGCTGATACAGTGAATGCTTTGTTATTAACTATTCCAAACATTGCCTATATTTAAAGTTTTGCTTTTTTTTCTCAAGACATTCTTCTTCCAAAGGCATTTCTGAGTCTCTAATTGTCCTGTTTACATTTGATCTCAAATTAGGGAAGAAAACTTAACAACGGTAGAATAACGTCTCATTAAGCTATGGCTTCTGAGGATAAATTTTAGTGTATATCAAAATTAAAGAACTTGTATAAAGAATCAAAGTTTGGATGTTAAAATATTAGCTGTGAAAGCTTTTGGATCTGTAAATATACAATTAAGAACTGTTTTTTTAATTTCTTATGTAGGATACTATTAATATGCATAAATAGAACATTTCCATGGAAGAAGCTTAGTAAGCTAGATGGATAAATACCATAAGAATTACTGTTAAGCAAGGATTAAGGAAAGTAAGTTTATTCATATAAAATATATATTGAATACTTTGTGTTTATGGCTATTTTGGTCACTGAATTGCAAATACAAAGTAATTGTATGTCAATAACATTGTTAATAAAACATATGTATACTGATAGTTAAAACTGAGGAAGAAGACAAAGGTTATATGAAGAACAGGCTAATTAGTAGAAACTGCTTACATAAAATGCACAAGAAATATATTGACAAAGAGGGAAAAGGGCCAACCTGTCCTAGCTAAAAATAGCCATGTGCTGAGTACATTGCTAGGTGCATTATAATTTTTTTTCTCATTTATTTTTCAGTTCAATATATGAGATAGCGTATCAGTTATTGTGTTCTTCTGCAAGTAACAGAAAACATGAAGTCAAATTGGTTTAAATATTAAGGAAATTTAATATCTCACTATAATTGGAATTTCAGAGATAAGGCAGACTTTGGTTGCAGTTCTGTTTGGACTTATATCATCAAAAACTCACAGTCTTTCTGCCCCTCTGCACTGCTTTGTTAACCCCTCATCTTACTTCAATATAGTGTCATTCGTGGTACAAGGTGATCACCAATAGAAACTGAAGACAAATGACTTCTTGTAGAAAGAAAAGGAGGGAGTCAAGTATATGTGGTTGACCCTTGAACATGTGTTTGAACTGCACAGGTTCACTCACACATGGATTTTTTTTTCAATATTAAATATCACAAGTCAGTCCACTGTTGGTTGAATCTGCAGAACAGAGCAACAGATATGTAAGAACTGCAATATGTGGAAGGCTGATTGTAAGTTACATGTTGATTTTCTGCTGTTCAGATGATCTGCTCCCCTAACCCCGTCCTTGCTCAAAGATCAGCCTAAGTATAAAGCATTCCTTCAGTATGATTTGATCTGCTTAGGTCACAGGCTCACCTATGGATGAATAACAGGGCTTACAGTAATACCATACTTTGACTTAGAATAACTAGTTTCCCTACCAGGAGCTGGGAATTAGTTAATCTTTCTCTGATTTTGAGAGTGAGTGAATTCTTGAATAAAACTGGGAACAAAGTAAAAGTTATGGATGGAGGTTGACCAAGAGTTTATTCAAGAAAGAAAGACACTTTGGTCACTGTTAGCATTTTGCAACTATGTAAGATGGGCCTTAAACCTGCAAAGTAACTGAATAGGTAGCTAAGAAAAGGAAGACTCAGGTTTCTAACCCAGGTAGTCTGATTTCAAAATCTATTACCTGGAGCAGCATGACAAGTGCTAGAGGACAGCCGTTAAGTCAAGAACTTCTATCAGCCAAAGTCAAGGGATCTTAATTTCCCAAGGGAGGAACAGGATTATCTTTGGGTGCAGAAGGAGTCTGGTCTGCTCTGATTACCACATCATGTCGCACTAAAATGATTAAACCTGTTTTATATTATGCTGTCAAGTGATTTTAAATCTTCACCTACAAATTGACATCTAGTGTTTTCTCTATAATGAAATGTTTCAGTATACATAAATATATATACATATATATATATATAGTATGTCCAGCTTTTATTCTTACTTGTAAACATGTAACTTTTTATTATTTGCTTTGGCGTGCTGAGATTCATGGGATCGCAAAGAGTCGGACACAACTGAGCAACTGAACTGAACTGAACTGAATAATTAATTAAAAATATTTTAATTCAGGGATAATTACTTTAAAATATTGTGATGGTTTTTGCCATACATCAACATGAATTAGCCACTGATGTACATGTGTCCCCCCATTGAATACCCCTCACACCTCCCTCCCCACCCCATCCCTCTGGGTTGTCCCAGAGCACCAACTTTGAGTGCCCTGCTTCATGCATTGAGCTTGCCCTGGTCATCTATTTTATATATGGTAATATACATATTTCAATGCTACACTCTCAAATCATCCCACCCTCACCTTCTCCCACAGAGTCCAAAAGTCTGTTCTTTACATGTGTGTCTCTTTTGCTGCCTTGCATATTGGATCATTGTTACCATCTTTCTAAATTCCATATATATGTGTTCATATACAGCATTTGTGTTTCTCTTTCAGAATTGCTTCACTCTGTATAATAAGCTCTAGTTTCATCCACTTCATTAGAACTGACTGAAATGTGTTCCTTTTTGTAGCTGAGTAATATTCCATTGTGTATATGTACCACACCTTCCTTATTCATTCCTCTGCTGATGGACATCTAGGTTGCTTCTGCTGCTGCTGCTGCTGCTAAGTCGCTTCAGTCGTGTCCGACTCTGTGTGACCCCATAGACAGAAGCCCACCAGGCTCCCCTGTCCCTGGGATCTCCAGGCAAGAACACTGGAGTGGGTTGCCATTTCCTTCTCCAATGGACATCTAGGTTGCTTCTAGGTCCTAGCTATTATAAACAGTGCTGCAATTAATATTGGGGTACATGTGTCTCTTTTAATTCTGATTTCTTTGGTGTGTATGCCCAGCAGTGGGATTGCTGGGTCACATGGCAGTTCTGTTCCCAGTTTTCTCACTGTTCTCCATAGTGGTTGTACCAGTTTGCATTCCCACCAACAGTGTAAGAGAGTTCCTTTTCTCAACACCCTCTCCAGCATTTATTGTTTGTAGACATTTTGATGACGGCCATTCTGACCAGCATGAGATGATCCTTCATTGTAGTTTTGATTTGCATTTCTCTAATAATAAGCGATGTTGAGTATCTTTTCATGTATATCTGTATATCTTCTTGGGGAAATGTCTGTTTACTTCTTTTGCTACTTTTTGATTCGGTAGTTTATTTTTCTGGTATTGAGCTGCCTGAGCTGCTTGTATATTTTGGAGATTAATTCTTGGTCAGTTGTTTCATTTGCTATTACTTTCTCCCATTCTGAAGGCTGCCTTTTCACCTTGCTTATAGTTTCCTTTGTTTTGCAAAAGCTTTTAAATTTAATTAGGACCCATTTGTTTATTTTTATTACTCTGGGAGGTGGGTCATAGAGGATCTTGCTGTGATTTATGTCAGTATCTCTATATATTAATATAACCACTTTCCTAAGTTTGATATTAATCACTTTTTTTGGATATTACATACTTTACCATGCATGCAAGAATTTGTAAATAATACTTGTTGTTATTTTGTATGCTTTAAAGCCTTATATTTTTTCCATATGCTCCTATTTCCCTCATCATTATGCTTTTTGAGATGCAACAATGTTAATATGTAGCCTTGTTTATTTATTTGATTGTTTTATTATATTTGGCTTTTAATTTTATAATATATTTTACAATTTTCCTTCTGATAAACTTTCCTCCACCTTCTCTTACCATCACTTGTTTTGTTTTTGTTGTTGTTTTCTGTTGTTTGGTTTTATTTGCTCCCCTCTGGTCCCATACTTTACAGCACTCTGGTGCAGGAAGAAGCAGAAGCAAAAAAAATAAAAAAATCTAAAAAGAAAAAAAAAAGAAGAGCCAAGACATGCCACCTTTACCATTCGCTTTTCCTGATGGTTAATACTACTCTCACGTAGCTGTGTTCAGAGATGTGAAAAACTTTCAGGCAAAAATAAACTGTAAGTGACTCATTAACAACAACAACAAAAAAATACCATCACTTGGTATTTTCACAAATTTTTTAAAAATTGCCAAGCTGAAAAATTTATATAATATTTCATAAAGTTTTGTCTTTCAATTCCCTAAATACTATTTAATTTAGGAAACATTGCATATTTATGGCCATTTATGTTTCTATTTCTTATACTTTGTTCATCTTTTTCACTCCTGGTTTATATGTATTTATCCCATGATTATATGGTTTCTTATTATTTTTAGACATTCTTTATTCTTTGAAAATTAATTCTTTTCAAATATTTTCACACAGCCTTTGTTGTCCTCTTTTTCTCAAAACAAGCTAGTTATCTGGGAATACCCATGCTGTTCTATTTAACTGGAAAAACAAATGAAAAATCAATCTATCTATTAATAAATACATAAAAGAAAAGGATCATAAATCTTTTTTGGAAAATTAAAGGTATTTTAATCTCATATTCATCTAACATACTCACTTCTTAAACCTAATTACTAAAAATTACAGTCAAACTTTGGCCACCTGATGCGAAGAGCTGACTCATTGGAGAAGACCCTGATGCTGGGAAATATTGAGGGCAGGAGAAGATGGGAACGACAGAGGACAAGATGGTTGGATGGCACACCGACTCAATGGACATGGGTTTGGGTAGACTCTGGGAGTTGGTGATGGACAGGGAAGCCTGGCGAGCTGCAGTTCATTGGGTAGCAAAGAGTCAGACACAACTGAGCGACTGAACTGAACTGAACTGAACTGAACAGTCAAACTAGGTGGGGTACTCACCTTGAAGCAAGGGGTAGTAATCCACTTGTTCAAAGTCTTCTGATCCACACATTCCTAATTTTTTCTAAATTCCTACTCAGTAACACAATCAAATGTGCACAAACTCCAAAATAACACCATTAAATGCAAATTATAGCAACTGTGACTATCTTGGGCTCCACACTAAGTAGTGGTCTCTTCCCAGCTCAGACTGCCATTAAGAAAGCAACATTTCAATTTGGACTGTCCCATGAATCAGTTATGTGGCCAGAGACAAATTACATAACTTCTCTTTAACTGTTTTATTATCCTTGCTGAAGTCATAATACCAATGTATTGGCAGTGATTTTTTAGGTTCAAATAAAGTATGCATATTGAAAATCTCTGAAAAAAATGAAAGATGCATACAAATGGCAAACATCATCACCATCATTAGTATCATAATTATAATCTTTCTGCATATTATTATCCCTATTTATCTCTATTACTTAGGAGCAATTAAGATGTAAATCTCAGCCATGAACACATAACCCAAGGTGAGCTGAACAAAGTACATACCCAGGACTTTTCCTCAAAGTGTCAAAAAAAAAGATGTTTCTTTTATCTCCAACTACTAGATGGATAAAACCATAAATTTAGATCTGCAGGTGGTCACTGTAGCTAGAGGGCTTGCTTAAGAATAAAACTATCACAGAAGAAACCAGAGAAAATAGCGAGGAGGAGAGAGAGAGACTATCACAGATCCTTAAAGATGTACTTTGCTTTTTGAAGCCAGATCCTTCTTTTGAACATCCAGTTACATTAATAAATCAATAAATTTATTTTAGCTGCTTCTATTCAACTAGAGTTGATTTTTTTAAATTACTTTCCCATGGAAGTTGAGTTAAAGAGTCAGATTACATTATAAAATCTTCTTAAGAATAAACATCCTCATTCCTAGGAGGCATCAAAGGCTCTTGGAAGTTATGATGACTTTGTCAGATGTTGTCACACAGAATTAGAAGCTACCTCCTTCTATTTTATCCCTTAAAATGGACAAAATTAAGGCATTCTTTTGACAATTTTACTTTGAATATCCCATATCACTAAGGAAAATGTTACTAAAACATTGCATATTTTTGAGAATCATGTACTCTAACCAAAGGAATAAACAGTGTGAACTCTGGAGTATACACATAAGTAATATCTGTGGACTGAGAAATGGAGGATACATTGCAGATAGTGGGCCTGGGAGAGCACTTCCCTGTGTCCTTGATGTGTTTAATGCTTCAGTGATTGTGTTTGAGTGTGTTGACTACCAAGAAGTATGCAGATCAGCTCTCTGAGTAGTTAGCAGAAGGTTAAAATGGCATGTCTACATTTGGTTTGATGTTTGAGAATATCTGGAGAAGATATTCTTCTGCTTAAAGGATCCTCATATCCAGAAGCTGTGGGTAGGGCCTGCTTAGAACATATGGGAACTGGATCTACTCTGGGTTAGACTTTTGTCCCAATCTCACAATGGCCATCTCAGCATCTGAGTGTGTCTTAGGAAAGTGAAAAGAGCAAGGAAAGATCAGCAGGGAAGAAACATGGTGATGCCATTGATTAAGATGTGAGTAATATGTTCGTGGATCACCACAAGAAGTTCAAAGTGTTCCAGGTGAGTTTAGAGGGCTTTGGGAAACTGGCTAATGACATTTTCTTGTAGACACTTGGAGAACAGCATGCTGAGGAGTGTATATCCCATTCTCACATTTCTTTTAACATTTATTTTTAAAATGTAAAGAATTTTCTAAAGCTTTCCATGTTACCTTTTAAGGAATCCTATTAATCTCTGTATCCACTTAAGTTTTAGTTTGTCCTGAAGAACTGATGTCTCCATTCTTAGATGTTTCTCATTTCTTAGATAAGGAAATAAAGTTGGTGAAAGCTGATAAATACTGAAATTTCATGTAGCTAGTAAAGATAAGACTAACACATGAGAACACATACCCCAAAATACTCAACTTACAAAATTGTAAATAAACATGGGTTAAGGAAAATATTCCCCAGATGCATGAACTCTCAATTTTCATTTTATAATTTATTTTGTATTAATTATACACTGCTTAGGTATGTTCAAGTCAGAGGTAATATAAGTATCTGATCTGTTATCCTAAAATAACAAGATTTTTGGAGAGGAAAGTTAAAAAACTCAACATTTTCTGCATAGGAATCAGTGTCTCTAGATGTAACATGAAGCAAATGGAGTAATTTGAAATTATCAGTGTTATTTTATTTTTAAAAACTGATTTAGACAAATTTTCTACACCTGGGAGTGAAAGGTCCTAATACCTATGAATTGTACATAAGAAAAAGCAAGCTGAGGCAATAGGAACCATAAAAACACTGCACAGATAGATTCTGCTGGTATTTTGCCGTACTGCATGACATGGTGTTCTTGTGTACAATATTCTAAAAAAAAAAATAATCTGTAAGGCAAAAGGAAAAGATTAATTAATTCCAAAATTAGTTACAACTGTTATTTGGAATTAAGGTTAAAACTAGTAATTTTAAGGTTATCTACATTGTTCTACATGAAAGATCCAAAAACAGTGAATACAGGACACACAAAAGATTATTTTAAACAAAGGTGTTTTTTCTAACATTTAAAATTATCCAATAATGAGATGGCCAAAAAAAGCACATGGAAAAGACATTCAACATTACTAATTCTCAGAGAAATGAAAACCAAAACTACAATGAGGTATTACCTCACACTGGTAAGAAAGCCATCATCAAACAGAAACCAGCAAAATATTGTAAAACAATTATTCTCCAGTCAAAACAAAATTTCTTAAGTCCGAAAGCAATAAAAGCTGGAGAGGGCATGGAGAAAAGGGAACCCTCCTACACCATTAGTGGGAGAGAAAATTGGTGCAACCACTATTGATAACAATATGGAGGTTCCTTTCAAAAACTTGCAAATAGACCTACCATATGATACAGCAATTCTACTCAGGAATAATCCAGAGAAAACCATAATCTGAAAGGATACATGCACTCCAATGTTCATTGCAGTACTATTTACAGTAGCCAAGATATGGAAGCAACCTAGATGTCTATTATCAAAGGAATGGGTAAAGATGTGGTACATATATACAATGGAATATGACTCAGCCATAAAAAGAATGATATAATGCCATTTGCAGCAATGTGGATAGAACTAGAGATTGTCACTCTAAGTAAAGTCAGACAAAGACAAATATCATATGATATCACTCATGCTGCTGCTGCTGCTGCTAAAGTGCTTCAGTCGTGTCTGACTCTGTGCGACCCCATAGACGGCAGCCCACCAGGCTCCCCTGTCCCTGGGATTCTTCAGGCAAGAACACTGGAGTGGGTTGTCATTTCCTTCTCCAATGCATGAAAGTGAAAAGTGAGAGGGAAGTCGCTCAGTCGTGTCCGACTCTTAGCGAGCCCATGGACTGTAGCTCACCAGGCTCCTCCATCCATGGGATTTTCCAGGCAAGAGTGCTGGAGTGGGGTGCTATTGCTTTCTCCAGACATCACTCATAAGTGGGGTCTAACTAAGCAATAAAGATACAAATGAACTTATTTATAAAACATAAACAGACTTACAATTATTGAGAACAAACATGGCTACCAAAGGGGAAACATTGTGGGGGAGGGTTAAATAAGGAGCTTGAGATGAGCACATACATACTATGTATTAGAAAGGTAATCAACAAGGACCTACTGCATAGCACAGAGAATTCTATTCAATATTCTGTGATAACCTATATGAGAAAATAATCTTAAAAATAATATATGTATATCTGAAACACTTTGCTGTAACCTGAAATTGACACAACATTCAAAATCAGCCATGCTCCAATAAAATTATAATTTAAAAAACTATCCAGTAATATAAAAAAAAAGTGCCCAGAGACTTTACTGTCTCTTGACTGTAAGAATGTTGGAAATAAGATTTTTGCCTGAAATGGGAGACTTCACAAAATGTCTTCAGGACCCTTAACAAGTCAACATTACTTTTGCATGTTTATTTATTTATTTTTCTCAGAGAGAGTGAAACCCAAAGATACAAACTTTTTTGTAATTTTGTAAGCAGTTGTAGATGCAACAGACATCCATCTGTCTATGGTGAAAGCTCATGCCAAAAAGTAACAATTTTCAGAATAAATGAAACTAAATATTCTGATTAACTCAAAAAGCTGATGGCCATTCAATGAATGAAACAATTCAGTTCTGTTCAGTCACTCAGTCGTGTCCGACTCTGCGACCCCATGAATTGCAGCATGCCAGGCCTCCCTGTCCATCACCAACTCCAGGAGTTCACCCAGACTCACGTCCATCGAGTAAGTGATGCCATCCAGCCATCTCATCCTCTGTTGTCCCCTTCTCCTCCTGCCCCCAAATCCCTCCCAGCATCAGAGTCTTTTCCAATGAGTCAACTCTTCGCATGAGGTGGCCAAAGTACTGGAGTTTCAGCTTTAGCATCATTCCTTCCAAAGAAATCCCAGGGCTGATCTCCTTCAGAATGGACTGGTTGGATCTCCTTGCAGTCCAAGGGACTCTCAAGAGTCTTCTCCAGCACCACAGTTCAAAAGCTTCAATTCTTCGGTGCTCACCTTTCTTCACAGTCCAACTCTCACTCCCATACATGACCATTGGAAAAACCATAGCCTTGACTAGATGGACCTTTATTGGCAAAGTAATGTCTCTGCTTTTCAATATGTGAAGCAATTAGTATAACGTAGTTAAATTCAATCTCTGACTATAAATAAAATAAGAATTACATGAAGAAGACTCTTCTATTAAGAATATAATTTTTTCAAATTTTCTTAAAACATTTTTTGTTTGCTTTTGACTGTGAGTGATAATTTTCAGAAACAATGCCAGGGCCAAGCACTCATTTTGATAGTTTTCATATTATCATTAGGGAAATTTTAAGACTAATTACTAAAATTTGCTGGAATAAGGTTAAAATCCTAAATAGTTTTATTCATCATAGGTTAAGTACACATTTATTCTTTACAATGTTTCATACATAATTTAACATTTAAACCACTTGCTGTCTTTGTGAATTCAGCTTGACATTTCTTTCAGCAGCAACTCAGGCCATTGTTTCTAATTGCATTTTTCAAAATTCTTGCTTGTTCTGTTTTCCACTTTTAAAATTATTTCTGAAATTTAATTGACATCTTAATGAATGCATTTTATACCCTTTGAACATCAGCCAATTATAGAAGCTTTCCTTAAAAGGTTGAGACTCAGAAATTATTATAATTTTTAAAGTGTGAGGGAATAATAGTAATTTTCTCATAAAATAATACTGTTTAGAAATAGAATTTAGTCATTTGATTTTCTGTTTAAGAGAGGAAAGATTTGTCAATTATTGCTAAAATGTTGCTTTTTGAAGATATAAAAATGCTGTAAAATTAATTGAAAGCTAATTCTATAGAGATATATACTCAAATATTTTAAAATATTTTAAAATTATTATCTACATTACAATAAATATATAGGATAACAGCTGAGTCTTAATAGTTATGAGCAATTTATAATTACTACTCTGGTTTCCACATTAGTTTGAGGAGAAAACCATTTGAAATTATGAATAGTTTTCATCATTTGATGATTCACATTTGTCTTTTATGCTTGAAGGGAATATAGTACAAAAACATTATTTCCTGTAAGAGTTATATAACAGAAACTTGTCATTAGCAGCAATGTATAGTTAAGCTAGAATATTCTGTTCAGATAAATTCGCAAAGCCTAAGTCAAATTTCCTAACTAAATAGCAACAGGCCCTTTTTTTACTTATAGTCACCACTTCCTTTCAGTGTGCATACACATAAACACACATGTGCACATGCACAGATAGGCACACACATTTTAAGATTCTTTGAGTTTCCATAGATGATGCTAATACTGGGGATCTGAAACCTTTTTTTCTGACATAACACAAATAGAAATTGGTTGACTTTTTACAGGGTGGGAGAGAGGGTGGGGGCGGTTCTTATCCAGGAAATGGACATTGGTAAGTACATGGTAATAATTGCTTTCTTTTGTAGAGCACTTTCAAGTTTTCAAAGTTTTATCTTACTTGTTATCTACTAATAGTATGTTGTGAACCCATAGATTTGGATAATAATTTGTTTACAGGATTATTTATTTTTTACCAAGCTACATCCTTAAATCAGGTTCATTCTCTTTTGTCTCATTCATGAATTTGGGCAATGAACACTTACTAGCTGACAGGTTTGGGGATGCAAAAGTAAGTAAGGAAATATGTGATCCCTTATAATATAGTATAGGGTATAGTTAAATAAATAAGCAAAATAAGGGAAAGCAAAATATTTCACATGGGAAGTCCAAAATTTGGAGTCTTCATTTGCCATTGAAAGGCCGGGAAGGGTTTTAATTACTTTTTTGTTGTCATTCAGTCTCTAAGTGGTGTCTAACTCTTTGCGACCCCATGGACTGCAGCACTCCCCTGCCCCTAACTATCTTTCAGAGTTTGCTCAAATTCACGTTCATTGAGCTGGTGATACTATCTATCCATTTCCACCTCTGCCATCCCCTCTCCTTTTACTTAGGATGCATCTTAAAAAAAAAAAAAGGTAGTTTTGGCCTAGGCATATTGGTACGTACTAGAACTATAACACACAACTAGCTGGATTTGCAATCCAGCATTTCAAAAGATATTTGGCATCATCTGGAGACATTTTTGATGTCAAAAGTGAATGGTTGTATGTGCAACTCTCAACTCCCATCTACTGGGTAGAGGTCAACATCCTACCATCGTAAAACCAGACCCATCAACTCTCCAACCGAATAAAAGGAATTAACTGTTCCAAAGTGTCAATTTGTCAAGGTTGAGAAACTATGGGTTAGAGACATTGCAGACAAAAGGCGTAAATACATGAAGGAAAACACTGTATTGGCTTATGAAAATATAAACTGCCAGATGTACATAGAGGGACTGGGAATAGAAGGACCAAGAGTGTTCACTGAATTATGGAAAAGAAGAAAGAGCCTATATTCTAGGACAACATAAATTTTATTAGCCACATCTTTGTGTCTGTAAAGTACAGCACATTTTGAAAAGTAGTAGAATATTAAAATAATAGTGGGTCTTTAAGTCTTCTAAAGAAACAAAAATTAACAGATACATAAGTAGTTCAGTAAAATAATACCATGATCTTAAAATAATAAAAAATTAAATGAGAAGTAACAATATGCTGTCTATAATTTTTTGTCAAAAATCAAAAGAGATGTGTGGGAGTGTAGATACATATTCAAATTTTATTTCATCAGAAATAGATCATAGGCTCCCAAATCACATGATAACATCTACTCATCCTTAAAATATACAACTTTAGAAGAATCTGATCATATGGGTTGCCATTAGACCCCAGATAAAGAGGTGGCAGGTGTGGAAGAGAGATTATATTTTAGACTATAACATAAAAATGAAATATATTCTATATGTGTACTTAAAGACTACCTGTTATCTTAAATGGTGCTATTTTTCAAGCTAGTGTCTTACACAGTGCCTGGTAAATACTTATTTAATGATGATATAAATAATTTTTTAAAAAATAGAAAGAAAAGAAAAAGGAAAGTTAAGAAATAGAGAAAGGAAGGAAGAAAGGAAGGGAAGAAGGAAATGGAGAAGTACTGTCAAAAGCTCAGAATTAAGCTCTATAGGTTAAGCTTTTTAGCTTTTGACCACTGCTGAATTCCTACTAAATACTAGTATGTCTAAAACATAATAGGGCTCAATAAATAGTCATTATTGAATGAATAACCTAGTGTCACTCAACTTCCCATTCTTCAGTGAGCATACAAAAACTTTGTCGGGGTAGGAAAGGGAAAGCAAAAAGTGAAAGTAAAGTCACTCAGACCTGTCGGACTCTTTGCGACCCCATGGATTGCAGCCTACCAGGCTCCTCTGTCCATGGGATTTTCCAGGCAAGAGTGCTGAAGTGGGTTGCCATTTCCTTCTCCAGAGGATCTTCCCAACCCAGGGGTTGAACCCGGATCTCCTGCATTGTACAGACAGTTTACCATTTGAGCCGCCAATAATCAGTATTTACATCAGTGATGAATGCCTATTTCAGTAATAAATGTAATAATTACACATTCAGTTCAGTTCAGTTCAGTCACTCAGTCGTGTCCAACTCTTTGCAACCCCATGAACTGCAGAATGCCAGGACTCCCTGTCCATCAACAATCCCCAGAGTTTACCCAAACTCATGCCCATTGAGTCAGTGATGCCATCCAACCATCTCATCCTCTGCCATCCCCTTCTCCTCCCACCTTCAATCTTTTCCAGCATCAAGGTCTTTTAAAATGAGTCAGTTCTTTGCATCAGGTGGCCAAAGTATTAGAGTTTCAGCTTCAACATCTGTCCTTCCAATGAACACCCAGGACTGATCTCCTTTAGGATGGACTGGTTGGATCTCCCTGTAGTCCAAAGGACTCTGAAGAGTCTTCTCCAATACCACAATTCAAAAGCATCAATTCTTCGGTGCTCAGCTTTCTTTACAATCCAACTCTCACATCCATACATGACTACTGGAAAAACCATAGCCTTGACTAGACAAACCTTTGTTGACAAAGTAATATCTCTGCTTTTTAATATGCTGTCTAGGTTGGTCATAAATCCTTCCAAGGAGTAAGCATCTTTTAATTTCATGGCTACAATCACAATCCTCAGTGATCTTGAAGCATAAAAAATAAAGTCAGCCACTGTTTCCATTGTTTCTCCATCAATTTGCCATGAAGTGATGGGACCGGATGCCATGATCTTAGTTTTCTGAATGTTGAGCTTTAAGCCAACTTGTTACATTATTTAGAAGTGATTCCAAAAGAATATGAAAATAAACAATTTAGTCATGCTTGGATTTTTGGGAATAAAATTACCTTAGCTAAACTATAACTATGAGTTTCAGGATCATGAGTGAGTGTTTGTGTGTGTATGTGTGTGTGTGTGCTCATTGGGGGAGGAGAAGAGAGAGAGAGAGAAGACATAAAGACCTGCTCTGTTAAGAGAAATAGAGAAAAGAAGATATGAAGACAATAGGAAATATAGTCTTTCTTTCTGTTAAGTACACTCCACAGATGTGTTATTGTATATTGTATTAGGGACTTAAATCTATATATATGTGTGTGTGTATATATATATACATAAGGTAAGTCACTTCAGTCATGTCCGACTCTGTGCGACCCCATAGACGGCAGCCCGCCAGGCTCCCCCGTCCCTGGGATTCTTCAGGCAAGAACACTGGAGTGGGTTGCCATTTCCTTCTCCAATGCATGAAAGTGAAAAGTGAAAGGGAAGTCTCTCAGTCGTGTCCGACTCCTAGTGACCCCATGGACTGCAGCCTACCAGGCTCCTCCATCCATGGGATTTTCCAGGCAAGAGTACTGGAGTGGGGTGCCATTGCCTTCTCCGATATATATACATATCAGATATATATATTGGAGATATCTTATTACAGGAATGCTATCATACTTTAATTTTCTAATTCATTACCTTGTCTTAAATAAAAGTTTCTAGGAAAATTTTCCCATTATAGCACCATCTGTAAACTTAGCCTACTTTTTTTTATAGAAAAATAGGGTATACTTTGAATTTTTATGTAATAAATTAAATATTTGATTTTTTGTGTATTAACTTTGGCTTGTTACCTAAAAAAAAAAAAAAAAGAATCTATTCAGAGGAGAGACTAGATCTAAAATCAATAATATTGTTCCTGGAGCTAGAACAATTAAGGTATTGCATTCTGTTTATTTGTTTCTGGCATAAAGACATATACAGCAACATGGTTTGTATGTCGGGTATTTAACTGTTCTTATACAGTACTCTGAATGAGTAACCCTTTCACTATCACCTGTTTAGAGCATGTGATTGGTAAGGTTTAAACTGAAACCCTTGGCAGTGTCCCTTGAAAGACATATTAGAGAAGGTCAAGAGTGTGTCGACATAGAACCTTAGCTGGGTTCTGTTGCCTTTCTTTGTTTCTCCCTTAATGTTCTTATCTGCTGAATGGGTGCATGTGTGCTTGCTTAGTCGCTTCCACTGTGTCTAACTCTTTGTGATCCTATGGACTGTAACTCCCCAGGCTCCTCTGTCCATGGGATTCTCCAGGCAAGAATACTGGAGTGGGTTGCCATATCCTTCTCCAGGGGATCTTACCAACTCAGGGATTGAACCCAGGTCTCCTGCACTGCAGGCAAATTCTTTATCCTCTGAGACACCTCTATTAACCCAAAGACTGAATGGATTGCTAGATATCAAAATAATTTTTAAAAGTAAATGTTTACACTTTGAATACTTTATAGTAGACATTATGAGCATATACTTATACTGTATATTAAGCCCATTTTCTATCTTAGAGTATATTTTCTTTTTCTGGGAAACAGCATTTTATTTATTTGAAAATCCTCTATGCGATTTTGTGAATTGTGGAATGTTGAGCACTTCAAATGATGTTTTAATTGGGAAGTTTTTTTAAGTTGAATATAATTGCCCCTTCAAGTCGAATTGTTAATATTATTAAAGGAAAAATTTTGAAAGTTAGAAACTCATTAATGACAAAGGGGGATATAGACTATTAATATCTTTTCAAAGCCATTAAAATGTTTCTGAGGGGTTACTCCTGGTGGTATTTAGTGTTTTTCCCATAGTTTGCTGTATCTGAATTATTGCAAGAGTAAGTTATTAACAGGAGATGTAATTTGAGATTCCATACTACTTATAATTACTGGTCTGCGATGACAGTTTTACTTCGGCGTTCCTTCTTCTCCAGCATGGAATTTGATAATGGAGAAATAATAATTTGTTTAGCATTTTTTTGTTTTAGTTGTTACTAGAATATCTATTGTGAATAAAGGTTTAGGAGTAATTTTTCCTTTTAAATAACATAAATATCAACAAATGCCATTTGATTCACTTACAAATTATATGAGAAGAGCCATGAAATTTTCCTAACCTTTTCTGTAGCTCAATAAATCACAAACAGACAAGAAAGTTAAGCTCTACTTCAGTGGAAAATCAGCAGACAGATGTAGCACACATTCCCCTCAAAATAATTCAGAACCTGTTTCAATTTATCAAATGCCTACTTTATCTGTCAAAACAATGTCCTTTCTCAAATAAAGGGCATTGTTTCTGTTGCAAGAAAAAGGTTCTGATGTATTGTTATCTGCAAATGGATGGCGGAATAATGGAACAACAGGCAGTGTTTCAAACTAAGAGATCAAAGGCCAGAATGCATTACAAATCTTGTTAAAATAAATGAGGGTAAGAGCATAATTCTAATAAAGACATTTATAGTCTTAAACAATCTCTCTCTCTTTTTAAAAGAGATCTTTATAAATGAACCTAAATCCTCTCACAAACACCAAAGGTTTTTGGTTTCTTCTCTCAGAGAAGTTCAGCATTCAAAGAAATACAGATTTGTAGAGCTCTCATGCAAATTGGATATCAGGACCTTTTTTAATGTGCTGACAATGCACAATTTTACCAGCACTGCTAATCTTTCTGTATGTTGCCTTTATCCACTCATATAGTATTTGAAGAGGAAAACATTTGTTCATAAAATATCCAAATCTAAAACATATCTTATTATGAAAATGCTGAACTAAATAAATGTTTCTTTGGTAAAAATAGGTTAAAAATGTAATCTCCCTTATTGTAAGTGATTTTTCTTCTTAAGTAATCTCATTACTTGAATATAGAACATTTAATGTAAATCTTTTAACTCTGATTTAGGAGGTAATATTTCCTTCTTTAAGAGTATCAGGGTAAATCTAATATAATTATGACAATACTGATCATTAAAGTTGTGCTGCACATGTACACAGTCAGCTGTTATTTCCTAGCCATTGTTATACACAAACGTTTGATTTAACCTAAACATATCAGGTATTTATGATGATTCTTGCAGCTTAGTTGATCTGGAGCTGAAATCTGACAATGCAGCCGGATGTATCTGTCTTCTGTGTGATTGCAGGTTGCTCTCCTTTACTTTATTCTAGTTCTTTGTTTAGTTTTGTTTTTAAATGCAAAAATGACTTTGTCAGATGCCAGAGTATGTTTTTAAAGCAAATATATAACCATTTTGTCTTAAAAAGTAATAATCTTTGAAATTGTTGACTATAAAATACATTAATTCATGATCATCAAATGATAAAATAGGTGTTTGTAACCAAATATATCCATACAATCCTACAGTTGAATAGTCTTTAAAAACTACTGGGGAGTTATTAAAGACATATTAACAATTTCAGTCATTTGAGAACAATCCTTGGAAATGAAAAATGTTTTATTTTACATAATGTAATATGGACTGAAATGTTTACTGCCTGACACTAAGATTATAAGATAGTGTGATTAAACATAGTTTTGTCATCTAAAACTTAGTTTTCTCACTTCTATCAATAAATATTTGAATAATAAATGTTTCAAACACATGTGAATTAAGCACTCAACAGAAGACTGGCATTACATTGATATAATTACTTTTCTTACAAAAATTCTTTGCGCTCACCAAAATCCTTGGCATTTAAAGAATTCTATGACCACAATTTCTGCTCACATTTTTAAATAGCCTGTAAAGGAAAGTACTAATAGTGTCCCTTTGGAACATTCAAATCAAAATTACTAGCTGGCCTGTAAAATTTGTTCCAAAGTGTTTCAATAGATGATATAATCACCAACCTGCTGCTGCTGCTAAGTCACTTCAGTCGTCTCCGACTCTGTGCGACCCCATAGATGGCAGCCCACCAGGCTTCCCCGTCCCTGGGATTCTCCAGGCAAGAACACTGGAGTGGGTTGCCATTTCCTTCTCCAATGCATTAAAGTGAAAAGTGAAAGTGAAGTCGCTCAGTCATGTCTGACTCCTAGCGAACCCATGGACTGCAGCCCACCAGGCTCCTCCGTCCATGGGATTCTCTGGAAGTCTAAATATCCTTTGATTCCCTGTTACATGTTGTTGACTGTGCTGATATTAGAAGTGGAGAGAATGCTAAGACATCATCCTAGCTTCAGGGAGTCACAAGCCCATATTATAAGAACAGCTTAAACACTTCAATTATTTTGTTCACTCTTTCCCTACCATCTCATATACCCTAGTTCAGTTCAGTTGCTCAGTCATGTCAGACTCTTTGCGACCCCATGAATTGCAACATGCCAAGCTTCCCTGTCCATCACCAACTCCTGGAGCTTGCATAGACTCATATACCCTAAATCACAGACTTAGTAATATGAATTAAAATTAAAACACTAGGCTTCAAAGATTTTTAAATATAATTTGTTTCTTCAAAAAATATTTATTAATCAGGGTATTAGTTTATTTTGTAAATTTTTAATAAATATATAAACGTATTGTATATTCATAAGCCCATTTATACATCCATGAAGTCTAGGAGTGTGTATATAGATGTTTACAGACATATATAAACCTGTGTGATGTGTGTGTGTGTTAGTCACTAGGTTGTGTCTGACACTTTGTGACAACATGGACTGTAGCCTGCCAGGCTCCTCTATCCATGGAAATTTTCCAGGTAAGAATACTGGAGTGGGTTTCCATTCCCTTCTCCAGGGGATCTTGACTCAAGGATTGAACCCAGGTCTAACCACATTACAGGCAGAGTCTTTACTGTCTGAGCCACCATGGAAGCCCCTATACAAACCTATATTCATCTGTTTATCTACCAGCCTGTCTATTTATCCATCCATCCAAATCAGTAATTTAGACTCTTAAAGCCTGAGTCAAGCACATATGCATTCACTTTCTGTCTTACCAGCTGTATGGCTGAACAAGTCAGTAAACCTCTCTATTTCTGCTCTTGACACTCCTCTGTAACATAAGGCACTGAGGGTTAGAGCAACTAATTCTGCTTTCTGCTTCAGTAAACCAAATTTAGGGGCAGAGAGACTGTTCATAGAAAACTCATAAACTGTATTAATTTATTGCAGTATGTGAAATTTATCAGTGTACACAGATCCTCTCACTATGTTTTCAATCTCATTTGTTTCCAATTGTACAGTGTTAGAAAACTTTACACCCAAGAAGGTGTCTAAGAATATGCCTCTAGTTAACAGAATCTGTTTGGAAAAAACCCTGGGCTTTCTTACACATTATCATAAAAACTGAATATCCAGATCATTTTTAATACTCTACACAGGATCTGCCTTCAATCTATCCCAGCATGAGGGTCTTTTCCAATGACTCAACTGTTCTTATTAAGTGGCCAAAATATCAGGAGCTTCAGCTTCAGTGGGGAAGAAGGGGACAAGAGAGGATGAGATGGTTGGCTGGTATCACTGATTCAATGGACATTAACTTGAGTAAACTCTGAGAGATAGTGAAGGACAGGGAAGCCTGTGGCATGCTGCAGTCCATGGGTCTTGAAGAGTCAGGTATAACTTAGTGATTGAACAACAACACACAGGATCTATCTATATTTAAGATATTATTTTAAATAGAAATACATGTGGGGAGCACATGTATACCTGTGATGGATTCATTTTGATATTTGGCAAAACTAATACAATTATGTAAAGTTTAAAAATAAAATAAAATTTAAAAAAAAGGAAAAAAAAAAAAAGAAATACATGTGAGAAGAGAGAGGCATTCATATGATAGGACATGGTGGGGGGTGGTTCCTGAGGGCGGTGAAGTTTCTATCTTGAGGACTTCCAATGGTGCATTCTGAATTCTGTCCTAAAACTTTTCCTGAAACTGGAGATGTCCTACAGCAGTAGAGAAAATATGTACTGTTTCAAATGATAGAGTATAAACTTTAGCATTTAGAAACACATAGACAAATTTATGATTAAAAAATAAATTCCAAGTAAAATAAATTTCAATAGAATTTAATTTAATTTAATTCTCCACCAATTAAAGATTAGAAAAAAATCAGTCAGAGAAAAAACTAAATCTCCCATACAGAAGACTGGGCTTCCCAGTGGTAAAGAATCTGCCGGCTTTACAGGAGATACAAGAGACACAGTATTGATCCCTGGGTCAGGGAAGATTCCCTGGATCAGGAAATGGCAACCTACTCCAGTATTCTTCACCTGGAAAATCCCATGAACCGAGTCTGGCAGGCTAGAGTCCATGGGGTCACAAAGAATCAGACCTGAGTGAGCACACAGCACAGAAGACTAGCCCTGGAGGAGACCATTTATAAAGTTAACACGATGACACTGAAGAGAAAGATGAGGAGAAAAGGTCATTCAGGGAAGGACTTTTGTCTAGGGCATTGCTTATTCATAATCTGTCTATAAACCAAAGAGGCAACATTTGAGTTGAATCTGAAGCCTATGGAATTCCTAAAAACAGTGTTTTCCTTGGTTGATTGGACCATTTCATTAGTACAGAGAATCAAGTGGGTGGATAAAAATTAATCATAAAAGTTTGAAGTTTTTTACAGTGCAAATGATTCATTATTTATTCAAATTTTCATTTTTAATAATTGTTATAGTATCAGTTTAGAATATTTTATTTAAAAGAAGATAAATATGTATAAAAAGTGAGTTATGTAATAATTAGTATGGGAGGTTATTTAAACTTAAATATTTTGTGATATAAGCTGAAAATAGATGACAGTATAGAGACTATTAGAGATATTGTTTATTTTTTCCCAGTATTGTGTATCTTTTAAAAAGCTCAGTGATCTTTTTGATCTCTTTATAACTTGTCTTTTTT
This sequence comes from Bison bison bison, assembly GCF_000754665.1. Classification (NCBI taxonomy): domain Eukaryota; kingdom Metazoa; phylum Chordata; class Mammalia; order Artiodactyla; family Bovidae; genus Bison; species Bison bison. The sequence continues at coordinate 3,216,913 of NW_011494748.1, read as the reverse complement.
TTTAATTTTGTAAAATTTAAATTGAAATATTGTGCTTGTACTTATGTATCAAATCTTAACAATATTAAGAAATATTCCTAATAAATTGTAGAAATATATTATTTTATTAACTATAAGGACATTTGATAGTATGAATGTTTACTATGCAAGCTTTTGATAAATATAAAGAAAACACTAACAGACTATAGTAACAGTGATCATACATTGACTTAAAACAAAAAATTTACTTTATGAATATTAGGTTCACTTTCTTCTGAAATATAAAATGTGTACTTAAAATTAATATGATATCTTGCATGTAAGTTACCATATTTTAAACAAAAGATATCTTCAGGAAGCATTTTAATCTTTGCTATATTTTCCAGATAGTGCTTTTTAATTCCTATTTCAATGTTGACATATTTCAAATAGAGAAAATGGACTGTTATAATCCTTCATATGGTGTTTTCATTCAATTAGCTCTATCTTTCTTTTTCTAAGCAAACAAGATGGCAATTTACTCAAAGTCAACTGGTAATAACATATATCAGCCAGAGTCGAACAAACACAGTGCTGCACATGCTACACCTTTTAAAATCAAACAATTTTAAATAAAAGCAAACATGAACATAAATAGTGTTTCCCTTTGGAATTTGACTGTTGACAGGAAAATGATAAAAACATAAAAACAGTTTGAATTTGTAAGGAAGTTAAATAATTCAGGAAATGTTTTATTAACTGATAGCAAAGAGAACAAGATTTTGGTCTGTGCATTATGCAGCAATGAAAGAATAAAATATATGATATGTGGCTTATTTTTTTTAAACTCTTCCTAACCGTATAAAAATTTCACAAGGTAGTTGAAAACCACATTCTTATCAAGCACTCACAAAAATTGAATTCTGTTTAAATATCTGTTTTTCTCTTAAATGTTAGTTGCAAAATTTTTAAATGTGAAAGAAAAAGTGTTAAGTACAGAGTTTTAAAAGAAGCTTGTGGTTTATAATTTTAACATATAACAGAAATTATAAGGAAGTAGAGTCTAAAACCACAAATAGATACTTTTATCCCTTTTAATATTTTTTGTTTGGAATCTTGGACTGTTAGTTGCATAAAAATATGACTCATATAATAAATAAAAAGATTATCTCTAAAATATCATTGCCAAACATTTGTTTTCCCTTAGCTTAGATAAACTATAACAAAACTGAGAGAAATACGTAGTTCGATGCTCAATGCTATGTAACAGCCTAGATGAGAGGGGAGTTTGGGAGAGAACGGATACATGTATGACTAAGTCCCTTTTGCTGTCTACCTGAAAAATAACACAATATACTTCAAAATAAAATGAAAAATTTTAAAAAGATGTTGTTATGCAAATGGAAAGTTATAAATGGTCATAAAAGTATGTTTGTACTAAATTCATTAATTATAAGAGCGAAATTTCTTAATATTTGATATAATCATGTCACAAATCATGTAGACTTAGAGAATGAATTAAAGATTAAATAGTTTAAATAATTTCATTTGCATATTAATGTAGAAATACAGAATTATATATTCCTGGCTTTGAGTTCTAGACCCTCTATTTACTAACTATGTGACATTTGGTATATTAATTTTTTATTCCAAATTTCTTTATTTAAAAAACAGATGTGATAAAATGGCTATGGTAAGACTGAAAAATGCATTTAGGAGATTTAACATAAGAGAGTTGTAATCAGATGGTCAGCCTTTATTTTTCGTGCATACCACACAGTGCCTGTTCATGAGGGCACTCAGTGCAATCTCTGACCAAAAATAAGTAAAACCAAAAAAAGAGATTATTTTACAATAATTTAAGTAAAATGTTTATCCTTCCTCAGGAACCTAGGTGTTTTCATTGCAAATATGATCTGTATCGTTAATATATTTATAGAACTTTATTTTTGAACTTGCTAAACATTAGGAATAAGGAGTAGAAAACATGAAAAGAGTACTCTCATGAAAGGCAGTGGCACTATAAGTTGGTACAGCTTGTTTGGTGTATAAGACTTGGTACAACTGTTTTGTACCATAAACATACACTATATAATCAGAGACAAGACACATTTAAAACTTTTGGCATTGTAATTTGCTTCCAGAACCTCAACATCAAAATATAATTCAGAAAATGTAAAATAATACAAGCATAATATTATCTCTGTAGCATTATTTAATATGAGAAATCACTGGAGATGATCCTTACATACTTAAAACACAGAGACTCTGTCATATCAGGACGTGTGATTAGTGATTATTTAATACAGGAAAAAAAGAAAATACTAGGTTTGCAACCGTAAAGTGTTCTTTTAATTATTCCTTTAATGGACTATTTGTACCATCATAATGAATCCAATTATATGAACAAAGATCCCAGACATAATATAAATTGTACATAGGAATATATAAAAAGCACACTAATATAACAGAGCTATCATACAAATTAATATAGGAAAAACATTTTTTAAAAATAAGGTAGTCAGATTTACAGTGGTTTCTTCTCTTCCATTTTAAAATGTTTATATTAATTTTTATATTGAAAAAACAAAGAGAAAGCATTTCCAAAATAAATCTAAATTTGTATTTTCACCTTATTACTCATCTTAATCAATTCAAAGTGGAATAGGTGAAAAGTCTGTTTGCTGTGGCAAGAGTCCATGCATCTACCTACCTTAAATGCCTATCTTACAGTTTTCCCCATCTTCTTATCTTTTTTTTTTTTTTAATTTCCTATCTGGAGACATTAGTTTATAACCATAGATACAGGAAAAAATAATATTGATATGAAGAAATGAAGTATAAGTATTCTTATTAATCAGGCTCAATATTCAGAGTTGAAAGAAAGTATAAGAGAGACCAGAAAATTGTCATGCTACTCTTCAAACTGTGTCTAACTGTGTGTGAACATATATGATATGGACCCTGGATATAATGATTATATATTACCTAAACAGACCATTTGTGTCAGCGTGCCCTCTACAAATTTTGCTAGCTGACATGGTACTCACACAATACATTTTGAGAAATACATCTTGTAAAACACATCTTGTACTTGTCATAAAGCAATCTCAGCAAGCACATTGTTCTATGTTAAGCATGCAAAGCTTTCATGTTAGTGAAGGTATATCAAGAAACTTTAACCAAAATCCTGAAGGATTTTTCAAGAAAGTTCTCATTTAAATTATCTTCTTTTTCAGTAGGTTTCTACATTTTTCAAGTGACCTTTGAAAATTATGTTTCCAAATTATTTTTATAAGCACCTTTATATTTCCAGGATCTTCATTGGTGGCTCAGACCGCAAAGCGTCTGCCTACAATGCCTACCATATGGGAGATTTGGGTTCAACCCCTGGGTCAGGAATATCTCTTGGAGAAGGGAATGGCAACCCACTCCAGTATTCTTGCCTGGAGAATCCCATGGACGGAAGAGCCTGGTGGGCTACAATCCACGGGGTCACAAAGAGTCGGACACGACTGAGCGAGTAACTAGATTATAAAATGTTTTTTTCTTTCAAGAATGTTGATAATCCACTTTATCTCTCACCCAAATTATCCTTTCCATGGCTGCTTTGGCCATCCATAAAGGAAAGCAAAGAAAGTTGTTAGAAGTGCCTAAGTAATGAATTTTACTGTAGAGTGTATTATTTCTGTTATCAATGTATTTTATTTGGAAGGACTTTCTCACTGAATACTGTCTGTTTGCCAACTTGTTGATACTTACCCAGAGTCTACCTCCAAGTAGTATAGATTAAAATCCTAGGAAAAAATGTTGGGCATAGTGTAAAATCCTTGATAAATTTCCCATAACAAAGTTACTATTCAAAGACATAAACCCAGAGATTTATCTAGAAGTACTAGAAATATGCATAAGAATGATGAAAAAGAAATTTTAAATAAAACTCTAAGAGGAAAGGGTAATAACTCTGGCTGATAATCCAAAAATCTCTGGGTACAGAGATTAATTCATTCATAAATATTATTTCATTTTAAATTTAAAGAAAAATGAAAAGACAAATTTTTTGTAGTAACTTCAGATTAAAACTTAAAAACTCGGAAGATTAAATAACTTGCTTTTAGGCTTTTCAGAATTGAAAACTCTGGTTGAATGACACCTGTTGTAAAACACAAATAGCACTTTTAATGTCAAAAAATGTGGGCAATCATGGAATATATTCCTAGCATTCATAAGTGGTGTACATTTTTTATGGATGGAGCTGGAATGCTAAACTAAATACAAGTGAAAAAAGCAAAACAGAGATAAGGATATGTTTTATCTTCTGATAAATATTTCATCTTTGATAAATGCTTTCTCAAAAATGGAAGAATCATGAACTGGTTAAATATTCATTATTTTCAAACACTTCAGACAAGTTTTATCTTAAAAACCTGCAAGAGACATAATTGATGCTATGTATAAACAAAACACATAACAATTAAGTAAAATAAAAACTTAAAAAAAATCAATTTAGAAACCATATTTTATGTAGTGGACCCAGATTTTTACCCTGAAGTTCAGAAAATAGAGAGTCTATGATTCTCAGAAAAATTGTACTGACAGTCATATATCTTTCAAGGCAATACTAACCACGACACTAAGTACTGTAGTATTTGGAAAGATATACAGTAAAAGTGATTGCTTAATGACAACTTTAAAATGAAAAATTTCTTGCCTAATTAAAAGCATGATAATTAATGGTACCCATATTGAACTCTTCTGGGGTTCTTATCCACTTTGAGTTACAAATCAAAATCTAAGAAAGTGCTATGCTTGTGTGTGTGTGTCTTCAAGACTAAAACCAGTTAGTGATATATGATTTATTCAACTTTATCTTACCTAAAAGTTGTGAAATTATTTGGGGATTATGTGACACATAGAGTTCTTTGTGTGATACCTAAAGATATCTTCAGGTATGGCCCATGGCCCAGGCCCAAGAACTGAATGATGCAATTGCTACCTTCATGATTAAATATTGACTAGTGACTTAGTAACAAAATCAGTCTTTTTAAGAGAGGTAATTCTGATAATAAATGCTAAAGTGAAATTAGCAAAAAGATAAAAATTCCTGGCCTCACACACATGAATACACATAGTCTACAAACCCATGCACTGTTACAAGAAGAGGCATTCCAATTTCGTACAGACTCCTCAATATTTGTAGCCTTAATATGATTGATATTAGTCTTTAAAATTTGCTTCAGTTTTACTAGAACCTAATTGTATTTGTATAAAGTCATCATATAGTATCAGTTTCAGGTACTAGAACCAAAACTGTAGATAATGTCAGTTGTGAATTGGAGTAAATCATATCACAATATAGTTGTCAGTCTATGGATATGGAAAACTGTGCTAGGATATGGGATGACTCCAAGGAAATCGACTGAAGCAGAGAGGAAAAATGGCCTCTAGAGATTTTAAAGAGTGTAGAATCTTGAGAGTTTAAATATTCATAGTGTAACTTGGATATTCCAGTTATTCAAGAGGAGAAGTCTTTGTTGTATCTTGCTTTATATTGCCTGATAGCAATACGCATCTGTGGACATGAGGGTGTTGACCATAAATAGGATAAAAAATGTGGGTCTGTCTTACCCAAAACAAGGCAGGGGGTAAGGTGACAAGATTACAATATAGTGCCAGGGTGGGGGCATATTTTACCATCATAGTTCTCATACATACCCAGTAATAGACTTTTCCAAACTGACAATCTAATATGCATTTTAAATTGAGTTTATCTCATTGCATGGTTCCATAACAAAGGGGAAATTTGCATGAAAATGTATCTACATATCATTAAAACTATGGAGATTAAATTTGAGTCTTCTGGAATATGGAACAATGAGTAACAGTGCAAAGTATGTACTGTTGCCTCTAAAACTAAGCCAAGTCTCCTAGCTTTAAGATTTGATACCAATATCTTTCCAGCTTGCCATCACTAATTTACTTTATAGCCTACTCAAATTAATCTACCTTTTTTCTCTCAAAACATTGTTTCATTTTTATTGTTAGTGTGATTTTATTTCACCTACATCTCAAAAGCCATATATGAAACACATGTTTATAATTATATCTTTTCTTCTTTTGTCCAAAATGGAATTTTTTAAATCTTTGCATTCCCAGCCTTACAAAGGAGATTTTCTTAAAAAAATATAGACACTAAAATAATGTACTTTTACCTAAATTGCAAAATGTATTCCTAAAATTTAGCTAGAAAAACACTATAGTTGATTTAAAATTAGCTAACTAAATCTAAACTTTTTTGTTTAAATTTTGAAATGTGTATCATATATAGCATATGAAGACCCCCCCTTTTTTCCATAAGTATTGAACAAAACAATTGAAATTGTATAAAATCAATAAAACAACATTGGGAGCTCAATAGTTTGATATGAGTTTTAAATAATAGAATGCAAAAGGGGTTCCAGAATTAACTGCCCCCAAAATTTAAAATTAGATTTATATATTTTAAAGGGTCTTGATAGTAATAGAAAAAAAAAACAATAAATGACCATTGAATAATTTACCATGGTGCATGAACCTGACAGCTATTTACCGATTTAATACTTAAAAATTTAAGTCTTCTTATATATCATAAGAAGAAGATACCACATTGATCCCCCCACCTCTCTTTTTAAGATGTCAGCCAAATTTCAGAGAACAGGAGTAGAGGAAACTGATAATTTATTGAGCAAGTCATTGTTCAAGGATGCTATTCAAATACTCACATTCAAAACTCTGAAATTAAGCTTTCCTCACACCGGTAATGGTCAGTGAATGGAGAGAAATAATTATTTTTTGCAATATGAGTGTTAAAGTTTATATTCCTACTTTCCTTCATCTTGTACTGATAGAAAATTCAAACTTATAAAGTTGTTTAGGACTGTCAGGGGAGTGTGTAATTTCCTCGGTTCTGTCTTGTCACAACAAAAATTTGAAGTGACGGAGGTTAAAGCCTTCCGCTCGTCACAGCTCTCAGACAGTGTTACAGCTCTCGGACAGCTCCGTGTTACAGTTCAGTTTTATTTAGAAAATATAAAGAAAATACATCCTTGAGGCATGAGAGTATGCCGACCCAAAAGACGCAAAGAGGAGAGAGAGACAGAGAGCTCACCTGGGCAGGAAAGAGACCCCACCCCACCCCTGGCCTTTTGGCTCCTCTTATTATATGTTTTTTTTCCTCCCCCTGGGCCTGCCCTATGTAAATTGGGCTAGCCAGGAGTGCTGTTTGTTCTACCTGAGGTCCTCACTCCAGTCCTCTGACCTTCCTTTGTTCTAGGATAAAAGGGCTTTTCCCTTCCTTGTCTTTTAGCCACTGCCATTCTGGACTCCTTTTTCCTATTCTAACTACCTAACAGGACTATGGAATTTAAGGATAAAACTGACATCCATCTATATACTGAATTACACTGTCATCCTATTGTGGACCAGTTTCCATGCATTCCACCCATTAAATCTGAAGAACTATCACCATATTTCTTCCACACTTTTAATTGGCTTAAATTTGACACTTGACTAGTATATGCTGGTGGATAAAAGCATAAATTCCAGTCATTTCCTACTCCTGGGGATCTTCCCGGACCAAGGATTGAACCCACGTCTCTTGAACTTCCTGCATTGGCAGACAGATTCTTTACCACTATGCCACCTGAGAAGCCCCTATTTGCTACTTAAATATTCAAATTACCCAAATTTCTAAGATGGAACTTTGAATTTTAGAAACATCCCTGCTAATATGGATGTTTCCTTTATGTTCGTTGACTAATATATAGACCCTTATACATTATAGGATTTTGAAGCTTAAATGAATTTTATAGGCAGATCAACTAGTCCAGTCTAGTTACAGTAATTGGCTAGTGCTAGTCACTCAGTCATGTCTGACTCTTTGCTATCTCATGGACCATTACCACCAGGCTCCTCTGTCCATGGGATTTCCCAGGCAAAAATACTGGAATGGATTGCCATTCCCTTCTCCAGGGGATCTTTCCAACCCAGGAATTGAACCCAGGTCTCCTACATTGCAGGCAGATTCTTTACCACCTGAGATACCAGGGAAGCCTCCCTAATTACTATATTAATGAATAAACTGGAGTAAGGATATTTTAGTGACTCAGTCAAAATTACACTATAGTTGAGACAGAACAAGGATAAAGCCATAGTCTTAATCTTTTCACTAGTAAAGTAGAGAAGAATTTAAAATTTCTAAAGGTGTCTATAATTTCTATTTGTGAATTGTTTTCCCTGTTAATTATGTTTTCTCAGTTGATATATATGGACTTACTGTGTCAGACATAATAAGGATGCAAGAGGAAAAAGTGATTATTTGTATTTAGATTCATGACTAGAGAAAGGAGAGAATTAGAAATCCATTACTTATCAGTTAGTCTGCAACTAGACTCTGTGTCCTCTCTATCTTAACACTATTTCCTAGTGTCTTTTAGATAGTACATTCCCATACCCCATACCCCTGAATATAGCTTACAAAGATTTGTCCTCACTGAAGTGTTTCTTTTATCCAAAGTATACAAAGTGTGACACTAAGCAGACCCATTACAGACTTGGAGGTTCAGAAAGACCAGTGTATTAGCAAATATTAAGTTCAGGTGCTTTTAGTGGAAACTTAAAAATAATAGCAAATTAAACAAGCAGAACTCCATTTCTCTCATTTTTCAGTGAAACAAGAAAGGAGATAAATGTAGGACCAAAATGTCTGTGTAGACAAAAAGAGAAGAGGTTCTTCAAACAAATGTGAGGATTGGTATTTTATGAAGGTTCAAGACTCTTGAACCTTCATAACAGGAGAAAAGATAGAACAAATAGATAAAGAAGCAAATAAGCTGGTTATTCTAGTGGAAGGACAATAAGGTAGGAAGTCCACTGATTATTCCTTAATTAATGTAAAAATATGTTGAGGAAAGGGTCATTATCACAGCCAAGGCTCAGTTATATATACATGTGTGGACATGGGGTTTAGAGCAGACCCTTCATGAAAACATAGAAGGTATATAAGGTACAGAAGCCAGTGAATGGTGGACACAGTCTAAGATTCTGAAACGTGGGTGCATACTGGGATGATTATCAGAATCTGTAGAAGCTAAAGTTGTGTGAATAAAGTGGTGCTTGTTGTTAGGTGTTCATTACATTATTCCATGACTGTGTCTTTCCCTTATCAGACTGCAAACTCATCAGAAGAGCTTAGCACAATTCTTTATCCCCAGCACATCATGTAGATCATACTGATAGAAAATTTTTGAGTGGATGAATAATGTACATTATTAAAAATGTGAAATAATCATACTTTATCATGTATAAGCATTGTGTCCAAAAGTAACAGTCTGCCAAATACAGCTTTCTGTGTCTTATCTACTAACATACATGACAACCACAGTCCTTGAAACTCAAAGAGGGAAAAAAAAAAAAAAAACACACAACAAAAAAAAACACAACTTTTAAATAGAGCCTCTGTTTTGGTTTAGATTTGGCACTAAGTCATTGCTCAAAAAGAAGAATCAGATTTCTTACTGCCCCAGGCCACTGTAATTTCTACATAATAGTGATTTTCTGAGATATTTAAAACATTGCTTGTAATAGGCCACTCTGTTTCATTCTAACCTGAACTTTAAATATATGCTTTTTTCCCTCCCTCCTTAGGCTATATCATTCAGATCTATAGAGTATCCCTGAAAGGAAAAAAAAAAAAAATCCTAAAACAAGGCCTGGGAACTCTACTTTATCCTTCACAAGATGGAAAATGGAATAGTTTATTGATTATTTTAGTGCCAGAGATGTTCCATGGTTGCAGGTTTGGCACCTTTTGAAGTTGCATTTACTCTTTTAGACTGTTAAAGTACTATTTAATGAATCAATTCAGTCATTTAGTCAATAAGAATATCCTTGTCTCTTAAAAGAGTTAATATACCTTTTCAGGGTGCTTCACTTATAAAAATAAAATGGTTAAGATTCTCGACAAATCAGACTTAATATCAGTTAAAATACACATTTTTCAAAAGGATGGATTTTCTCCTACTCCAATGATATACATGCTATTTGTGAACAAATTCATAGACCCACATGGAAAAAAGCATTTTCTGTTTAGAAATGTCAGCTGAATGAAACACTGTCATAGAATAATGATCTCTTGTTCCCACATAAATGCCTAGGGAAAACTAAGATGTTCATTTTCAAAGCAAGAAACATTGATCCACTGGGTATGTCCTATTAACATGACTTTATTTTATTTCATCAAATAACTGATGTAAATTCAGTCATTTAGTCTGATAGATATGGGTTCCAGAGAATGGCATTTGTGTGTTACACTTCTACTAAGTAGATGAAAATCATTGCATTTTGCTTTGCTTTATTTGTCAGCAAAGCAGAATTAACTTTGTTCATGAACATGCTAAGATTTAATATTGGCAATTTAGAAATAGTATATACTGATTTTATTTTTCTTTGATTTCTTTTAAGCAAAACATTACAGATCTAATGATCATTTCAGCTATACAATTCTGAATTATATGCATTCTATTGACAATTCTATATATTGTTATGTATCAGAGAGTAGACACAATAGCAAAACAACTGAAGATTTGTGGCCAATAACTTTTCAAATGAAGGTAAGTGTTAATATAATTAAAAAAATGATAGAGTATCATGTCTGGTTTTGATTATGTTTTAATCTGAATGGCAAAAAGAAAAGATGGCTACAGCTCCAGGGGGAAAGATGGAAAAGTACAGAGATTTATATGTTTAAATAATATGTATGTACATACATATAAGTCTGGACAAAGATATAAGTGGGCACACCTTACATGATGAATAGTCACTTAGAGTACACTTAATAATCCCTTCTGTTCAGTTCAGTTCAGTCGCTCAATCCTGTCCGACTCTTTGCCACTCCATGAACTGCAGCACGCCAGGCCTCCCTGTCCATCACCAACTCCTGGAATTCACTCAGACTCACGTCCATCGAGTTAGTGATGCCATCCAGCCTCGAGTCAGTGATGCCATCCAGCCTCGAGTCAGTGATGCCATCCAGCCATCTCATCCTCTGTCATCCCCTTGTCCTTCTGCCCCCAATCCC
>NW_011494748.1:3205325-3205431 GCF_000754665.1 Bison bison bison | reverse complement strand
TCCTGGAGTTTACTCAGACTCACGTCCATGGAGTCAGTGATGCCATCCAGCCATCTCATCCTCTGTCATCCCCTTCTCCTCCTGCCCCCAATCCTTCCCAGCATTA
>NW_011494748.1:3202755-3205225 GCF_000754665.1 Bison bison bison | reverse complement strand
TGTTTCCCCATCTATTTGCCATGAAGTGAAGGGACCAGATGTCATGATCTTCATTTTCTGAATGTTGAGTTTTAACCCAACTTTTTCACTCTCCTCTTTCACTTTCATCAAGAGGCTTTTTAATTCCTCTTCACTTTCTGCCGTAAGGGTGGTGTCATCTGCATATCTGAGGTTATTGATATTTCTCCCGGCAATCTTGATTTCAGCTTGTGCTTCTTCCAGCCCAGCGTTTCTCATGATGTACTCTGCGTATAAGTTAAATAAGCAGGGTGACAATATACAGCCTTGACATACTCCTTTTCCTATTTGGAACCAGTCTGTTGTTCCATGTCCAGTTCTAACTGTTGCTTCTTGACCTGCATACACCTTTCTCAAGAAGTAAACTTAATACTTGTGTTGAACGATGGGTATATGCTGAGTCTAATGGGCAGTTCACCATTCAGATTGTGATATAAGTTACTACGCTCAGAATAAGTCTTTATATCATTATTGCCTTTCACGAGGATGTAGATTTTGTGTTACCACAATTAATATGACTGGTGAAAAACAGTATCTTCATTTTTTTTATATCAGAGCATATAAAATTATGGAAATAAAAACTAAGTTCAAAGAAAAGAGCAATTGTTATGAAAAATTTATTTCATTTTGGAGAATAGTTGATTATCAATGTTGTGTTAGTTTCAGGTATATAGCAAAGTAATTCAGATAGACATATACATGTATCTATTCTCTTTCAAATCCTGAAAGATGATGCTGTGAAAGTGCTGCACTCAATAGGCCAGCAAATTTGGAAATCTCGACAGTGGCCACAGGACTGGAAAAGGTCAGTTTTCATTCCAATCCCAAAGAATAAAAAAGCCAAAGAATATTGCACTCATCTCACACACTAGCAAAGTAATGCTCAAAATTCTCCAAGCCAGGCTTCAACATTACATGAACCGTGAACTTCCAGATGTTCAAACCAGATATAGAAAAGACAGAGGAACCAGAGATCAAATTGCCAACATCCCCTGTATATTGCAAAAGCAATAGAGATCCAGAAAAGCATCTATTTCTGCTTTACTGACTATGCCAAAGCCTTTGACTGTGTGGATCACAAGAAACTGTGGAAAATTCTGAAAGAGATGGGAATACCAGACCATCTGACTGCCTCCTGAGAAATCTGTATGCAGGTCAAGAAGCAACAGTTAGTGTACATGGAACTACAGACTGGTTACAAATCAGAAAAGGAATATGTCAAGGCTGTATATTGTCATCCTGCTTATTTAACTTATATGCAGAGTACATCATGTGAAATGCTGGGCTGAATGAAGCACAAGCTGGAATCAAGATTGCTTGGAGAAATATCAACAACCCAGATATGCAGATTAGACCACCCAAATGGCAGAAAGTGAAGAGGAACTGAAGAGCCTCTTGATGAAAGTGAAAGAGGACAGTGAAAGATGGGGAAACAATGGAAACAGTGAGAGACTTTATTTTCTTGGTCTCCAAAATCACTGCAGATGGTGAATGCAGCCAGGAAATTAAAAGACGCTTACTCCTTGGAAGTAAAGCTATGACCAACCTAGACAGCATACTAAAAAGTAGAGACATTACTTTGCCAACAAAGGTCCGTCTAGTCAAGGCTATGGTTTTGCTAGTAGCCATGTATGGATGTGAGAGTTGGGCCATAAAGCAGGCTGAGCACTGAAGAATTGATGGTTTTGAACTGTGGTGTTGGAGAAGACTCTTCAGAGTCCCTTGGACTGCAAGGGGATCCAACCAGTCCATCCTAAAGGAAATCAGTCCTGAATATTCATTGGAAGGACTGATGCTGAAGCTGAAACTCCAATACTTGGCCACCTGATGCAAAGAACTGACTCATTTGAAAAGACCCTGATGCTGGGAAAGATTAAAATTGGGAGGAGAACCAGACAATAGAGGATGACATTGTTGTATGGCATCACCAACTGGTGGACATGAGTTTGAGTAAACTCCAGGAGTAGATGATGGACAGGGAAGCCTGGCGTGCTGCAGTCCATGGGGTTGCAAAGAATCACACATGACTGAGTGATTGAAATGAACTGAAATGAACTGTAAAACAATCCAAACCTGTGCCCTGAGACTGGGAACCTGGCGAAATAGCTGCAAGCCTAATTCTCTTAACACCCTGAGGGAATGTAGGTCACTGATTTCTTCCCATAGTGCTCTATAGAGGAGTTTAGGGTGTCTCCAACTGTAAATATTTCATTGTCAAAGATGACTCTAGGTCATAACAGAACTAATGATAAAGGAGTGGGTTATCTATAATGGGCTCAGTTCAGTTCAGTCACTCAGTTGTGTCCAACTCTTTTAGACACCATGAATTGCAGCACGTCAGGCCTCCCTGTCCATCACCAACTCCTGGAGTTTACTCAGACTCACGTCCATGGAGTCAGTGATGCCATCCAGCCATCTCATCCTCTGTCATCCCCTTCTCCTCCTGCCCCCA
>NW_011494748.1:3201577-3202655 GCF_000754665.1 Bison bison bison | reverse complement strand
GTTCAGTTCAGTTGCTCAGTCGTTTCCGACTCTTTGCGACCCCATGAATTCAGCAGCGTCAGGCCTCCCTGTCCATCACCAACTCCTGGAGTTTACTCAGACTCACGTCCATGGAGTCAGTGATGCCATCCAGCCATCTCATCCTCTGTCATCCCCTTCTCCTCCTGCCCCCAATCCTTCCCAGCATCAGGGTCTTTCCAATGAGTCAACTCTTCGCGTGAGGTGGCCAAAATACTGGAGTTTCAGCTTTAGCATTAGTCCTTCCAATGAACACCCAGGACTGATCTTCTTTAGGATCGACTTGTTGGATCTCCTTGAAGTCCAAGTGACTTTCAAGAGTCTTCTCCAACACCACAGTTCAAAAGATCAATACTTCGGTGCTCAGCTTTCTTCACAGTCCAACTTTCACATCCATACGTGACCACTGGAAAAACCATAGCCTTGACGAGATGGACCTTTTTTGGCAAAGTAATGTCTTTGCTTTTGAATATGCTATCTAGGATGGTCATAATTTTCCTTCCAAGGAGTAAGCGTCTTTTAATTTCATGGCTGCAGTCACCATCTGCAGTGATTTTGGAGCCCCCCAAAATAAAGTCTGACATTGTTTCCAATGCTTCCCCATCTATTTCCCATGAAGTGATGGGACCAGATGCCATGATCTTCGTTTTCTGAATTCATTGAGCTTTTTTTTTTTTTTAATTTTATTTTATTTTTAAACTTTACAATATTGTATTAGTTTTGCCAAATATCGAAATGAATCCGCCACAGGTATACCTGTGTTCCCCATCCTGAACCCTCCTCCCTTCTCCCTCCCCATACCCTCCCTCTGGGTCGTCCCAGTGCACCAGCCCTAAGCATCCAGTATCGTGCATCAAATCTGGACTGGTGACTCGTTTCATACATGATATTATACATGTTTCAATGCCATTCTCCCAAATCTCCCCACCCTCTCCCTCTCCCACAGAGTCCATAAGACTGATCTATACATCAGTGTCTCTTTTGCTGTCTCGTACACAGGGTTATTGTTACCATCTTTCTAAATTCCATATATATGCGTTAGTATACTGTATTGGTGTTT
>NW_011494748.1:3196751-3201477 GCF_000754665.1 Bison bison bison | reverse complement strand
CATACATGATATTATACATGTTTCAATGCCATTCTCCCAAATCTCCCCACCCTCTCCCTCTCCCACAGAGTCCATAAGACTGATCTATACATCAGTGTCTCTTTTGCTGTCTCGTACACAGGGTTATTGTTACCATCTTTCTAAATTCCATATATATGCGTTAGTATACTGTATTGGTGTTTTTCTTTCTGGCTTACTTCAGTCTGTATAATAGGTTCCAGTTTCATCCATCTCATTAGAACTGATTCAAATGTATTCTTTTTGATGGCTGATAATACTCCATTGTGTATATGTACCACAGCTTTCTTATCCATTCATCTGCTGATGGGCATCTAGGTTGCTTCCATGTCCTGGCTATTATAAACAGTGCTGCAATGAACATTGGGGTACACGTGTCTCTTTCCCTTCTGGTTTCCTCAGTGTGTATGCCCAGCAGTGGGATTGCTGTATCATAAGGCAGTTCTATTTCCAGTTTTTAAAGGAATCTCCACACCGTTCTCCATAGTGGCTGTACTAGTTTGCTGAGCTTTAACCCAACTTTTTCACTCTCTTCTTTCACTTTCATCAAGAGGCTTTCTAGCTCCTCTTCACTTTATGCCATAATGGTAGTGTCATCTACATATCTGAGGTTATTGTTATTTCTCCCAACAATCTTGATTCCAGCTTGTGCTTCTTACAGCCCAGCATTTCTCGTGATGTACTCTGCACACGTGTTAAGTAAGCAGGGTGACAATATACAGCCTTGACATACTCCTTTTCCTATTTGGAACCAGTCTGTTGTTCCATGTCCAGTTCTAACTGTTGCCTCCTGACCTGCATATAGGTTTCTCAAGAGGCAGGTCAGGTGGTCTGGTATACCCATCTCTTTCAGAATTTTCCACAGTTTCTTGTGATCCACACAGTCAAAGGCTTTGGCATAGTCAATAAAGCAGAAATAGGTGGGTTTTTTTGGAACTTTCTTGCTTTTTCCATGATCCAGTAGATATTGACAATTTGAACTCTGGTTCCTCTGCTTTTTTCTGAAACCAGCTTGATCATCTGAAAGTTCATGGTTCACGTATTGCTGAAGCCTGGCTTGGAGAATTTTGAGCATTACTTTACTAGCGTGTGAGATGAGTGCAATTGTGTGGTAGGTTGAGCATTCTTTGGCATTGTCTTTCTTTGGGATTGGAATGAAAACTAACCTTTTCCAGTCCTGTGGCCACTGCTGAGTTTTCCAAATTTGCTGGCATATTGAGTGCAGCACTTTCACAGCATCATCTTCCAGCATTTGAAATAGCTCAACTGGAATTCCATCACCTCCACTAGCTCTTTTTGTAGTGATGCTTTCTGAGGCCCACTTGACTTCACATTCGAGGATGTCTGGCTAGGTGGATCCATATTGCATACAGAGGGGGCAGGGTAGTGGCTGTAGGAATTAATGCAAAGTAGCTAAGGAGAAAATGACAAGAGGCAATAGACTAGATGTTTGATAAAGTGGAGTGGAGATAGGTTCCAGGGCATATGTTTGCAGCTATAGGAAAGGTTCGTAAGAGTTTGGGCCCAAATAGCTTTCAGGACTATCTCTCAAAGTGGCAAAATATTGTCCCTATAAACCCAATTGACCTTGAAGGGATGCCACCAACAAATGGACTTCTAGAAGGCATTGTGTGCCTGTCACCCACACAAGCATGTCCACTGAGAGATGCTGTTGTTGCACGAGTTGTAGGAAGCATGAAAAATAAAGACCTGAATCTCTAAAGGGATTGGGTATTATACAATATTCTCCTCCCAAGGTTCAGCAGTTTTCCGGGTGTCCTGCCAGAAGATTGTAGATGAAACATTGTAGGCCCAGACTGGGTTCATGAAAAGAGCATGAAACAGGAGGGAAGGGGGCAGGGCACAACTTTTGAGAGAATGACATAGCCCAAGGACACAACGTAAACCAATTAAAATCAAATGGGTCTAAGAGTTTTATAGGGGGAAACAGAGGCAGAACATTCCATGACATAAATCAAAGTGAGACCCTCTGTTACCCAACTCCTAGAGTAATGGAAATAAAAACAAAATAACAAGTGGGACCTAATTAAACCTAAAAGCTTTTGCACAGCAAAGGAAACTATAAACATGGTGAAATTACAACCCTCAGAATGGGAGAAAATAATAGCAAGTGAAACAACTGACAAAGGATTAGTTTCCAAAATACACAAGCAGCTCTATAACTCAATACCAGAAAAACAAACAACCCAATCAAAAAGTGGGAAAAAGACCTAAACAGACATTTCTCCAAAGAAGACATGCAAATGGCCAACAAACACATGAAAAGATGCTCAGCATCACTCATTATTAGATAAATGCAAATCAAAACTACAATGAGATATCACCTCACACCAGTCAGAACTGCTATCATCAAAGTCTACAGACAATAAATGCTGGGAGGGTGTTGAGAAAAGGGAAGCCTCTTTCACTGTTGGTGGGAATGTATATTGATATAGTCAGTAAGGAAGATGGTGTGGAGATTCCTTAAAAAAACTAGGAATAAAGCCACTATATGACCCAGCAATCCCACTCCTAGCCATATGCCCTGAGGAAGCCAAAATGGAAAAAGACACATATACCCCAATGTTCATTACAGCACTATTTACAATAGCTAGAACATGGAAACAATCTAAATGTCAATCGGCAGATGAATGGATAAAGAAGTTGTACATATACACAATGGACTATTACTCAGCCATCAAAAGGAACACATTTGAGTCTGTTCTAATGAGGTGGATGAATCTAGAGTGTATTATACAGAGTCAAGTAAGTCAGAAAGATAAAGATAAATATCATATACCAGCTTCCTTTGTGGCTCAGCTGGTTCAATCCCTGGGTTGGAAAGATCCCCTGGAGAAGTGAAAGGCTACCCACTCCAGTATTCTGGCCTGGAGAATTCCATGGAGTGTATAGTCCATGGGTGCACAAAGAGTCAGACATAACTAAAAGACTTTCACTTTCAATGCATATATATGGAATCTAGAAAGATGGTAGTGATGAATTTGTTTGCAAGTCAAAAATGGAGAAACAGACCTAGAACAGATTTTGGACATAGGGAGAGGGGAGGAGAGGGTGAGATGTATGGAGAGAGTAACATGGAAACTTATGTTGCCATATGTAAAATAAATAGCCAATGGAAATTTGTTGTGTGTCTCAGGGAACTCAAACAGGGGCTCTGTATCAACCTAGAGGGGTGGAATGTGGAGAGAGATGGGAGGAAGGTTCAAGAGGGAGGGGACATATGTACACCTATGGCTGATTCATGTTGATGTTTGACAGAAAACAACACAATTCTGTAAAGCAATTTTCCTTCAGTTAAAAAATAAATTAATTAAAAAAACTCAAATGAATCCAAAATGGTACACAAGTAGACTTCAACTAAATCTTGATCCTCAATCTGCAAGGTAAATGACACACCCAGAGGCACTATGACAATTCAAGGCACTATCAAAAGACCAAGGAGTGGACGGTGGCCCAATTTCTGTAAATCTCTACCTTTTTACCAAAACAGTTGGAATGATCACCCCACTCATTAGCATATGAAATTGCCCAGCCCATAAAAAGTAACCATGCCACATCTCATGGCCACTACACTCACCTTCTGCGATGGCCCACACTCTGTCTGTGGAGTGCACTTCTCTCTAAATTCGAATAAATCTATTTCTTACCTAACGCTTTGTCTCTCACTGAATTCTCTCTGCAACAGACATCAAGAACTTGAACTTCACTAGGTCCTAAAGCCAGGCACCATGGTTTTGGCCAAGCTAGAGTCCCAGTCATGAGAATTTGAGTCCCAGTCTTAGGTAAACTGTTTCAAGCGCAACTTTCAAAAATGGAATGATGATGACCTGCCCAATACTTTGTAAACAGTGGTATAGATGGAGGGAGGAGCTGAAGGACTGAAAGAAAAAGCAATGGGAACAATGTGCCAAAGAACCCCCTGCCAGAAAAACTGCTAAATGCCTGACCTGTGCCCACAGTTTTCATTGGCCTAATCCCTGGCACAAAGGAGATTAAGGACAGAAGAATACTTTTCCACTTGGGCAATAGCTACTAGGGCACAGTGGATAGTGGAGCCTCCAGGACACACTGGGGGGTACCCCCTGCCAGTGTCCCTCATTTTAACCCACTGCTGCTCGCCTGTTCACAGGGGATTGCAGGAAACAAGAAATGAGAGATTGTAAAGAAATTAAGATTTTGTTAGTCATATCGCCTTCTACCTATAGGGGTGAGGACTTCCTACCTTAATCAGAGGTCTTCCGGAATCTGAGACTGAGCTGCATGAGCTTTCTGATGAGTTTGTTTTTGCTGTCCTGGTTTCCAGCAGGCTGAGTTTCTCATCACTTCCACAGTGCTGGGTTTC
The DNA here is from genome assembly GCF_000754665.1 of Bison bison bison. Classification (NCBI taxonomy): domain Eukaryota; kingdom Metazoa; phylum Chordata; class Mammalia; order Artiodactyla; family Bovidae; genus Bison; species Bison bison. Next base: position 3,197,096 of record NW_011494748.1, on the reverse strand, counting down.
TGTCCTGTTGAGCTTCCGCAGCGTGAGCTTTTGCTGAGTTGGTCTTCTGCTGCGCTTGGCTTCCTACTCTCTGGGGCTGAGCCAAGGTTGCTATAACCAGGTTACATCCAAGTCATGGCACAAGATATGTCAGGAGAGTATACAGTTTCCTCAGTTCTGGTTCTCTGCAATAAAGATTTGAAATAGCAGACCAGTGTTACAGCTTGATTACAGCTCAGAGTTATATTAGGCCAACAAAGGATAGTACACCCTCAAGGTATGAGGGCAGAGCGACCTCAAAGGAGAGTCCTCAGTCTTGACTCCCTCTTTTAATACAAGTTGTCTCCTCCCACTCCCCCACCCCCC
>NW_011494748.1:3173333-3196590 GCF_000754665.1 Bison bison bison | reverse complement strand
CTTTTAGCCACCACCATCTCGGACTCCTTTTTCCTATTATAACTATGTAACAATATGTGGTGTAGGTTCGTCATACCTTTTCTTCCAAGGAGCAAGCATCTTTTAATTTCATGGCTGGAGTCACCATCTGCAGTGATTTTGGAGACCAAGGAAATAAAGTCTCTCACTGTTTTCATTGTTTCTCCATCTATTTGCCATGAAGTGATGGAGCCAGCTGCCATGATCTTAGTTTTTTGACTGTTGAGTTTTAAGCCAGCTTTTTCACTCTCCTCTTTCACTTTCATCAAGAGGTTCTTTAGTTCTTCTTCACTATCTGCCATAAGGGTGGTGTCATCTGCATATCTGAGGTTATTGATATTTCTCCCAGCAATCTTGATTCCAGCTTGTGCTTTATCCAGCCTGGCATTTCTCATGATGTGCTCTACATATACGTTGAATAAGCAGGGTGATGACATACAGTCTTGACATACCCTTTACCCAATTTCGAATAAGCCCATTGTTCCATGTCCAGTTCTACCTGTTCCTTCTTGACCAGCATACAGGTTTCCCAGAAATCAGGTAAGGTGGTTTGGTATTCCCATCTCTTGAGTAATTTTCCACAGTTTTTTGTGATCCACACAGTCAAATGCTTTAGTGTAGTCAATGAAGCAAAAATAGATGTTTTTCTGGAATTCTGTTGCTTTTTGTATGATCCAACAGAGGTTGGCAATTTGATCTCTGGTTCCTCTGCCAAAGAAATCAAGACTGCTGAGAAAAATATTAATAACCTCAATATAAATAATAAGAAATATCAATAATAAGAGGACAAGATGGTTGGATGACATCATTGACTTAATGGACATGAGTTTGTGCAAATTCCAGGAGATAGTGAAGGACAGAGAAGCCTGGTGTGCTGCAGTCCATGGTGAGCAAAGGGTCAGACAGGACTGAGCAACTGAGGAATAACAACAAGAAAGGAACACATAGAAACAACAGAAATAAACACTTGCTATAGGAAAAACAAATCAATGACTTGGATATTAGCTATTAATCAGTTCAGTTCCATTTGAGATGTTGAACTAGTTATTAATAGTTGCGGTAAACAATTTTTAAAGCCTTACTGTGTACTGATCTATTATTCAAGTGTCCTCAGAGTGAAAGCTCTTCCTGCCTAAGGAAAGAGTCCCAATGAGAACAAAATTCCAACAGGGACATTGAGAGAATAATGTGCGAAATAGATGGCCCTTGCTTCACAAAGGAGATCCTTGCTGGGACAAGCAGTTTGAATGTTTGCTTTGTTTCTATACTGGGCAGGTGCTGTTAGTGACCTAACTAAATCCCAATCTCTTCCTTTATGGTACTTCATACCAGCATTGAATGAAAGAGTTAAGACATGTTATAAGCAAGTGTTGAAAAGAGTCTTGCATTATCAAGACATGTCCCTTGTTTCACTCTGGTACAGTGATAGCTTATTCTTTTTTTTTTTCACCTCTTCTGACTTTTTATATCTTAACACGCTGTAACTTTTACAGCACATCTGACTCTTAAAATGACCAAACAACTGAAGTTCTTTTTTAGCAATTGGGCTTCCAGGGGTAATGTTTGCCACTTTGGGAGTTAGCCCTGGAGGCCTTTTGGGCCGAAACCCTTACCACCCTTCTCCTAAAGTTACAAGCGTACCCCTGGATCAAATCTCCACTCCATTTTTAAGAAACATCTGGTCTGTAGACTCTTATCAATTTTCTGCTCCCCATCAGATTCCATGTTGCACTTTCACTCCTATCTTCTGTATTTGTACCACTTTGCCCTTTCCTCAGAAATTTGAAATCCAGAGATTGGTTCCTCATGAAATATATTATTTTGATTAATTTTCCCAATTATTTCATATAATTGATTAACCTAAGCTTTACTTATGTTAGGTAGTTAGAATAGGAAAAAGGAGTCTAGAATGGTGGTGGCTAAAAGACAAAGAAGGGAAAAGCCACAAAAATAGAACAAAGGAAGGTCCCAGGACCGGAGTGAGAACCCAAGGTGAAACAAACAGCCCTCCTGGCTAGCCCAAATTACATAGGGCAGGCTCAGGGGGAGGAGAAAAACATACAAAAAGAGGAGCCAAAATTGAATTGGGGCTTCTCTTCTCTTTGCATCTTTTGGGTCTGCTCGAGATTGTATTTTCTTTTTCTTTCTAAATAAAACTGAACTGTATCACGGAGCTATAGCACTGGTCTGTCCATCGCTTCAAATTTTTGCTGTGGCGAGACAGAACCAAGGAAATTACACATTCCTGAGACATACATGGTGCTGTTTCTCAGATTTAACCTGGTTGAAACAACCTCATCTTGGCCCCCCTTGAAGTGGAGGACAAGCACAGAAGAAGCCCAACTCGAGAAAGCTCCTGTGGTGGAAGTTGAACGCAAAGAAAACCCAGCACAGAGGAAGTGACAAGAAGCCCACCGTGCTGGCAACCAGGATAGCAAAAACAAACTCAGCAGAAATCTCAGGTGGCTCAGTCTCAGATTCCAGGAGACCTCTGGTTCGGGTAAGAAGTTCTTGCTCCTATGGCTGGAAGGACATATGGCTAAGAAAATCTTAATTCCTTTACAATCTCTCATTTCTTGTTTCCTCAAATCCTCTGTGAACAGGCGAGCAGCAGTGGGTGCCCTAGGGTGTCCTGAAGGCTCAACTATCTGCAGTGCCCTAGTAGCTGTTGCCTAAGCCAGTGGGGGTTCTTCTGTCCTTAATCTTCTTTGTGCCAAGGGTCAGGCCAATGAAAACTGCGAGCACAGGTCAGGCATTTAGCAGATTTTCCCAGCAGGTTATGAAGGGAATTCTTTGCCATAATTTTCCCACTGCTTTTTCCTCTGGTCCTGCAGTTCCTCTCTCCTGAGACTTGAACCCGGCCAAAACCCACAGTTCCTGGTTTCAGGACCTAATGAAGCTCAGGTTCTTGATGTCTCATTGAAAAACATTCATTGAGAGACACAGCAATAGGTAAGACATGATTTTGTTCAGATTCAGAGTGAAACACACTCCAAGAGTGTGGGCCTTACAGGGGGTGAGTGCAAGAGCCATGGAATGTGGTGTGGTTAGTTTTTGTAAGCTGGGTGATTTCACATGGTAATAAGTGGGAGGATCATTCCGACAATTGGGGAACCACTCACTCCTGTCTTTTGACAATGTCTTGTAAGTGTCTTGGCACCTCTGGATGTGTCATTTAGTTTACAGATTGAGGATCAAGGTTTAGTGGAATTTGACTTGTCATCTTGAACCCATTTGATTTTAATCGGTTTATGTTATGCCCTTGGGCTATGTCAGTCTTTCAAAATCTGTTCCCTGCCCCCTTCTCTCCTGTTTCATGCTCTTCTCCTGAGCCCCATCCGGGGCCACAATGTTGCCTCTACAATCTTCTGGACAACCAGAAAATAGCTGGCCTTTGGGAGGGAAATACTGTATAGTATCCAATCCCTCTAGATATTCAGGCCTTCATCTTCTATGTTTCCTACAACATGTACAACAATAACATCTCTCAGTGAACCCGCTGGGGTGGGTGACAGACACACAATGCCTGCTAGAAGTTTGTCTGTTGGTGGCATCCCTTCAAGGGCAGTTGGGTTTCCAGGGATAATGTTTGCCACTTTGGGAGTTAGCCCTGGAGGCCTCTTGGGCTGAAACCCTTACCACTCTTCTCCTAAAGTTACAAGCATACCCCTGGATCAAATCTCCACTCCATTCCCACCCCCACCCCCACTCTTTTTTTTTTAATTTTATTTTATTTTTAAACTTTACAATATTGTATTGGTTTTGCCAAATATCGAAATGAATCTGCCACAGGTATACATGTGTTCCCCATACTGAACCCTCCTCCCTCCTTCCTCAAGCCACTTAGTAACTCCTACAACCAGAACCCTGCTCCCTTGTAGGCAATATTGCTCCATCCTGCTTAATATTATTAAAATACTCCTAATAACAATAACAGAGAAGGCAATGGCACCCCACTCCAGTACTCTTGCCTGGAAAATCCCATGGATGGAGGAGCCTGGAAGGCTGCAGTCCACGGGGTCGCTGAGGGTCGGACACGACTGAGCGACTTCCCTTTCACTTTTCACTTTCATGCATTGGAGAAGGAAATCGCAACCCACTCCAGTGATCTTACAGGGAGAATCCCAGGGACGGGGAAGCCTGGTGGGCTGCACAGAGTCGGACACGACTGAAGTGACTTAGCAGTAGCAATAACAATAACAGGACCAGATAACCAGATAACCGAAATGGCTCTTTTACCAGGATCCTAGTCTCAGGGCACAGACTTGAATTACTTTACATCATGGTATCTATTTCCATCCGTGGTGGACAAACCAGCAATGCATTAAGATTACAATCCCTTAATCCTACCCATCACTGGTCATGCTGGAGACCTTGGGGACTCTAAATCCAGCTCAGTGTCCCAGAAGGTCGACCTGCCTTGACCTGCCTAGGGATCTGGTCCTGAAAATGTTATCACGTTTTAACCTGCTCAGGGAATCTGCCAGTTCAGGGGTCCCAGGGGGTCGAAATGCCTTGACCTGCCCAGGGACCCAATTCTCGGGAGGCCTACCTGCCTCAACCTGCCCAGGGATTCAATCTCCAGGAGGCTGTCACGCCTCAGCCTGCCTGGGATCTGCACTGTGATTTGGGGATGCCTGGCTCTCAGGTTGCAACAGTATTGGGTAGGAAAATCTTCAGAATGACTCACCCCTAAGGAAGTCCACCCATTAAAATAGAAGGAAGCCTATTAGTGGTGCTGCTGTGCCCAGTCTCAGCAATAACTCAGGAGCCCAATGAGAACCCCACTGCTTTTCTGGAAAGGCTAAAAGTGGCCCTCCAGAAGTTTACCAATCTGGACTTAGACTCTTACGAGGAACAGGTGATTTTAAAGGACAAATTCCTGTCTCAATGTGCATCAGACATCAGGATTAAGTTGTTAACAGCTCCAGCAGTAAATTCTGCTACCTCTTTAGATGAGATGGTCCAGACAGCCACCAATACCTTTTATACAGAGAACAGGAGAAGGCCCAGAAAAAGAAAGAGACAAGGCATGCCTAAATGCTGGCCTCCCTCCAGGGAAGCCCTATGACAAACCCTGAGTCCTTGAAGGACAAGGCACAGATTGTCTTTAGGCATTGCAAATGCCTAATTGATAGAGAGGCAGGACATGGGGCCAAAGAGTGTCCAAACTATGACAAGTCTCCTGAAATAGCTTGCTACAAATGCTATCAATTAGGGCACTGGGCAGCACTCTCCCCTCTGGACTCAAGAGCCTCAAGGTTAAATGTCAAGCCTTCCCTTATGATGAAGGGGCCCGCTCCAGCCACCCTGACTGTCACAGATAACCATCACAGGGCTGGAGCCAAGGGTGCAACTGGATGTGGCAGGTAGGTCTGAGAATTTCTTGGTTGACACAGGGGCTACCTACTCTGTCCTGACCTCCTACTCCAGCACCTTCTCCTCCCAAACGTGTACCATTTTGCGTGGTACAGGAAAAACAATTACAAAAGATTCACTCAAGCTTTTCTTCGTTGCTGGGATGGACAAATATTTTCCCACTAGTTTCTGGTGGCCCCTGAGTGTCTTACTCCCTTATTGGGAAGAGATCTTTCCCTGCCTTCAAAATATTGCAGCTATTGTAGTCCTCATAGAAAATGCTTTAAAATTTTCTCTTGGGAGCAAACTATTCTTACCAGCCTCCAAGTGAAATAATTCCAGAATGAGAGAGGCCATTTATGGATGTCTGATCAAAGAATCCTCAGATAACAAGTAGTGCTGATGGAAAATCCAGGCCTAACTATGTCCTCTTGTGAGGTTCTTAACCCAACTACCCTCCTGCCTACTCACAAGGGTTCTCTCCCCTTTAGCTCTTGCCTAGAAACCTTGGACCACAGGACAAAACCCGAAGAGGGATTGTCAGAAGATCCTCTGACCGATCCTGAGGAAATCTGGTATACTGATGGAAGCAGCTTTGTCTTGGATGGAAAAAGAAGAGCGGGATATGCAGTAGTCTCAAATTTTGAGACCATAGAGGCTGGACGTTTGCAACCAGCAGTCAAGTTTCCAGGACACGACTCTTGGACTCACTACTCAGGAGTCAAGCTATGGGAAAAAACAACAACAACAACAAAAAAAAACAAAGAGGACACTCAATCCACTTGTGAGCTCCTGGGAGATCTCAGATACCTATTCAGGACTACAAATGAGTGCCATTCTAAGGAACATCCCAAATTAAGTTTCTGGGGGTAAGATTTCTCAGGATAGCTCTAAAAAGCCAATTCAGTTTGGCAGGGGTTGTACTCCAAAGTAGACAGGAGATAGATCTCCTAATCCTTGAGCAAGGAGGGACTTGAACCATCTTGAATGAGATGTGTTGTTTCTGGGTAAATATTTCCAGCTAAGTTAAAAAAGTCTCACAGTCCTCGAGAAAAACATTCAGATCCTACTAGATCTCGAAGAATGAGCTGGAGAATTCTCAGGGTGGCTACAATCTCTCTTTGGAGGAATTCTTCTCCTAGTAAGGGGAAAGTTGGAGTTGGCTAATGCCCCTACTAATCCCTGTTATCACAATTTTGATGCTGCTTATGGTTGCTCCATGTATTATCAATTGTCTAATTCGTTTTGTTTCTACCCAGGTCAACAAGCTACAATATGCAGTGCCAGTTCAACAAGGATATATAAAATGACAGCCAACAGCAAAAAATATCACTCAGCCTTAGATGGACACTGCTATAAGGACTTAGGCTTGAGACTAGCAAGAGGGGGAGGTCCAATGCCCCTTGCTGTCCCAGTTCAGCAGGAGGTAGCCAGAGAGACACTGAAGCCCCTATTCCCAAAGAATTGGGCCTCCCATCTCTGGAGGGGAATGTTATGTAGTTGGAATAGGAAAAAGGAGTCCAGAATGGCAGTGGCTAAAAGACAAAGAAGTGAAAAGCCTGTGAAAATAGAACACAGGAAAGTCGAAGGACCGGAGTGAGAACTTCAGGTAAAACAAACAGCCCTCCTGGCTAGCCCAGTTTACATAGGGCAGACTCTGGGGGAGGAGAAAAAACATATAAAAAGAGGAGCCAAAATTGAGCTGGGGGCTTCTCATCTCTTTGCATCTTTTGGGTCGGCCTGCCCTCATGCCTCGAGGATGTGTTTTCCTTTGCTTTCTAAATAAAACTGAGTTGTATTACTGAGCTGTAACACGGGTCCATTCATTGCTTCAAACTTTTGCTGCATGAAGACAGAATCAAGGAAATTAAACTCCCCTGACACTTAGATTGGGCTTCCCTGAGGGTTTGGGTGGTTAAAAAATCTGCTCAAAATATGGTAGACAAGTGGTTGATCCCTGGTTTCAGAAGACCCCCTGGAGAAGGGAATGCAACCCACTCCGGTATTATGGGCTGGATAATTCCATGGTCAGTGGAGCCTGGCACGTTACACTCCATGGGGTCTTCAAAGAGTCAGACACTACTGAAAGATTAACACCTTCACTTTCACTTTACTTAGAATTTCTTTTAAAGCCATAAATTAGAATAGAAGATGCATTTTATACATAACTCAAGAATTAGTCATGAAATAATTTTCATTTCTCCACACTCCTGTGTTTTTGTTTATTTCACCAAGTGCTATTTTTTTTTTCCAAATTATTCTACCATCTTAAATACATAAGGGCAGACACATTTACTTTCAATCTATTTTTAGCGACTCTTTTTTTCTTCATGGACAAAAATCGATTAGGATATACTTAAATACTCTAATTTAGTATCAAAAATTAAAATCGGCAGGACTAAACGTTTTTGTGGTTATATTTCTAAATGAAAAGTGAAAGGGAATATATATTGGCACATTTAACTGAATAAATCAATACAATTCCAAATCATTCTGCTTCATTTTAAAGTGTCTTTGTTAAAAAAAAATCTATAGTGACTAATTTATGAACTCCTAGAACCATTTAATAACCTTGTTTAACCTTTGAAATGTTTCATAACTTTAAAAAGCCCAATGAACGCTGTAATCTCAGAATTACTGACTTCCTTTCAAGTAGTGGAATGTAACTGAAAGGTCCTAGATTCTTCTTAATTTCACTGAAAACATTTCCTCAGGTGACCCTTTTCACATCTCATTATTTCTGTTATCCCAAGTCAAATAGCTTATTGTGTTTATAAATGTTGAGAATGCGAGTGATTTTTAACAAATTCATTTGCAGCGTGCATATTCGGAGTAAACAAAAAATACATTGCAAAGAGATAGAAAAAAAATTTAAGGTGATTTACAGGTAACACTTTGTTAGTGAGTTTGTTTCCTATTACACACAAGAAACTATATGATTTAGGATATTGCAAGTAGTTAGTAAATTACCACATGAAAAGTAAAAAAAATTAAAGTTCTTTTACCAAGATACTCAGTTCTCTCTTCCCTTTATGGGATGTGTGTGTGTGTATATGTGTGTGCATTTAACTCTTGGGACCCCCTAGACTTGTTAAGTGAGCACTTAAACTTTGTTGATCATACACAGAAAACAAAATATATAAGGACATATTTCCTGGTCACAAATATACAGTTTCAGTGGAGAAAAAGTCAACAAACATTAATCAATAGAAAGTAATATAAAACAATACATCATTTAATTCCTTTTTCATAGCCTAATATTTCCCTAGGAACTAAGAAAACAAGATAATTGAGCAAAAATCAGAAACTAGGTAAATGGCAGTAGTGGTACATTGCTTAGTTGTTTAGTTGGTTACTTGTATCTGACTCCTTGTGACACCATGGACTGCTACATGCATGGCTTCCCTGTCCTTCGCTGTCTCCTGGAGTTTGCACAAACTCATGTCCATTGAGTTGATGACACTATCCAACCATTTCATCCTCTGTTCCCCTCTTCTTCTACCCTCAATCTTTCCCAACATCAGGTCTTTTCCAATGAATAGGCTCATTGCATCAGGTGGCCAAAGTCAGAGCTTCAGCATCAGTCCTTCCAGTAAGTATTCAGGATTGATTTTCCTCTAGGACTGACTGGTTTGAGTTCCTTTCTGTCCAAGGGACTCTCAAGAGTCTTCTCTAATTCTACAGTTTGAAAGCACCAATTAATTGACACTCAGCCTTTCTTATGGTCCAAATCTTACATCCATACATGACTACTGGAAAAGCCATAGCTTTGCCTTTATGGATGTTTGTTGGCAAAATGATGTCTCTGCTTTTGAATACACTGTCTAGTTTTGTCATATCTTTCCTTTCAAGGAGTAAGCCTCTTTGAATTTCATGGCTGCAGTCACTGTCTGCAGTGATTTTGGAGCCCAAGAAAATAAATTCTATCACTGTTTCCATTTTTGCCCTATCTGTTTGCCATGAAGTGATGGGACCAGATACCATGATCTTTGTTTCTTGAATGTTGAGTTGTAAGCCAGCTTTTTCACTCTCCTTTCACCTTCAGATGGTAAACAATCTGCCTGCAATCCAGGAGACCTGAGTTCAATCTCTCGGTTGGGAAGATCTCCTGGAGAAGGGAACAGCTACCATTTCAGTATTCTGGCCTGGAGAATTCCATGGACTGTATAGTCCACAGGGTCACAAAGAGTTCGACATGACTGAGCTACTTTCATTTTTATCTTCATCAAGAGGCTCTTTAGTTCCTCTTCATTTTCTGCCATTAGGGTGATATGCCATTATCTGCTTATCTGAGGTTATTGATTTTTCTCTTGACAATCTTGATTCCAACATGAGCTTCATCTAGCCCAGCATTTTGCATGATGAACACAGCATATAAGTTAAATAAGCAGAGCAACAATATACAGTCTTGACTTACTCCTTTCTCAACTTGGAGTCAGTCCATCATTCCATGTCCTGTTCTAACTGTTCCTTCTTGACCTGCATACAGGTTTTTCAGGAGGCAGGTAAGATGGCCCGGTATTCCCTTCCTTTTAAGAATTATCCACAGTTTGTTTTAATCCACACAAAATCTTTAGTGTAGTCAAGGAAGCAGAAGTAGATGTTTTTCTGGAATTCTATTGCTTTTTCTATGATCCAATGCATGTTGGGAATTTGATCTCTGGTCCCTCTGCCTTTTCTAAATCCAACTTGCACATCTGCAGGTTCTCAGTTCACATACCGTTTAAGCCGAGCTTCATGGATTTTGAGCATTACCTTGCTAGCATGTGAAATGAATGCAATTGTGCAGTAGTTTGAACATTTTTTTGGCATTGCCCTTCTTTGAGATGTATTGAAAATTGAACATTTCTTGTCCTATAGCCCTGCTGAGTTTTCCAAATTTGCTGGGATATTGAATATAGTACTTTTACAGCAAATCATTTAGGATTTGAAATAGCTCAACTGGAATTCCATCACTTCCAGTAGCTTTGCTTATAGTAATGCTTCCTAAGGCCCACTTGACTTCACACTCCAGGATATCTGGTTGTAGGTGTGCCCACACCATCATGATTATCTGGGTTATTAAAATCTTTTTTGTATAGTTCTGTGTATTCTTGCCACCTCTTCTTAATCTCTTCTGTTTCTCATAAGTCCTTACCATTTCTGTCCTTCATCATGCCCATCTTTTCATGAAATATTCCCTTGGTACCTCCAATTTTAGTGAAGAAATCCCTAGTCTTTCCCATTATAATCTTTCCCTCAATTTCTTTGCATTGTTCATTTAAGAAGGTCTTTATTCTCTGGAATTTTGCATTCAATTGGATATATCTTTCCCTTTCTCCCTTGCCTTTTACTTCTCTTCTTTTCTCAGAGAGCTACTTTGCCTTCTTGCATTTCTTTTTCTTTGGAGTGGTTTTGGTCACTGCCTGCTGTTCAAGGTTATGAACCTCCCTCCATAGCTCTTCAGGCAATCTGTCTACCAGACCTATAACTTGAATCTATTTGTCACCTCCACTGTATACCATAAAGGCTTTGATTTAGATTATACTTGAATGGTGGTTATCCCTACTTTCTTCATTTAAGCCTGAATTTTACAACAAGGAGCTTCTGGTCTGAGTCACATTCATCTCTAGGTCTTCTTTTTGCTGACTGTATAGAGCTTCTCCATTTTTGCCTGCAAAGAATGAAATCATTCTGATTTTGGTATTGACCATCTGGTGATGTCAATGTGTAGTGTAGTCTCTTATGTTGTTGGAAAGGATATTTGTTATGACCAATGTGTTCTCTTGGCAAAAGTCTGTTAGCCTTTGCCCTGTTTCATTTTGTATTCCAAGGCTAAAATTGCTTGTTACTCCAGGTATCTCTTGACTTCCTACTTTTGCATTTCAATCCCCTATGGTGAAAAGGACATCTTTTTTTTTTTTTTTGGTGTTAGTTCTAAAAGGTCATGTCTGTCTTCATAGAACTGGTCAACTTCAGCTTCTTTGGCATTGGCGATTGGGGCATAGACTTGGATTACTCTGATGCTGATTGGTTTGCCTTGGAAACAAACCATGATCTTCTATTGTTTTTAAGATTGCACCCAAGTACTGCATTTCAGACTCTTTTGCTGACTATAAAGAATACTCCATTTCTTCTAAGGGATTCTTGCCAATAGTTGTAAATATAATGGTCATCTGAATTAAATTTGCCCTTTCCCACCTATTTTAGTTCACTGATATCTAAGATGTTAATGCTCACTCTTGACATCTCCTGTTTGACCACCTCCAATCTGCCTTGATTCATGGATATAACATTCCAGATTCCTTTGTAATATTCTTCTTTACAGCATTGAATTTTCCTTTCATTACCAGATACATCCACAACTGAGGGTCACTTCTGCTTTGGCCCAGCCACTTCATTCTTTCTATAGCTGTTAGTAAATGCCCTCCACTCTTCCCCAGGAGCAATTTGGATATCTTCTTTTCTGGGGTTCTCATTTTCCAGTGTCCTATATTTTTTGTGTTTTCATACTGTTCATGGGGTTCTCTCAGCAAGAATACTGAAATGGTTTCCCATCCCTCCTCCAGTGGACCATATTTTGTCAGAATTTTTCAATATGACCTTTCCATCTTGGGTGGCCCTGCACGGCATGGCTCATAGCTTCATTGAGTTATGCAAGTCCCTTCACAATGACAAGGCTGTGATCAATGAAAGAGGCAGTATTATAACTATAGGCTATAAAATAGAGTAGATTTTCAGGACTTACTAATCTTGTATAATAGAAACTGTACCTTTTGACCATGATGCCCATGTTTCTCTGTCTCCTGGGCCCCTCATCATGATCATTCTACTCCTTGCTTCATGAGCTTGTGTAGTTTCAATTCCTCATATGGGTAGGATCACATAGCATTTTTTATTCTGTGACTGGCTTATTTTTACTTAGCATAATGCTCTTTAGGTTCATCCATTTTTGTCACAAATTACAGAATATCCAATTTTAAGGATGAATAATATTCCATGTTATATACATGCAATATTTTCTTTATCCAGTTATCCATTGGAGGACATTTTAGGTTGATTCCATATCATGACTACTGTGGATATCCTGCAATGAATACAGGGATGCAGGTATCTCTGTGAGATCCTAATTTCAGTTCCTTTGGTTAAATACCCAGAAGGGGGATTGCTGGATCATATATTAGTTCGATTTTTAATTATTCAAGGAACCCTGTGCTCTTTTCTATACTGGTTGCGTCAATTTGCATTCTTACCAAGAGTGTATCAGAATTCCCTTTTCTCTACATTCACTTTTTAACACTTTATATCTTTTGTTGTATTTGCATTTTTCTTTGTTTGATAATAGCATTCTAACAGGTGTGAGGTGATATCTCATTGTGATTGGTTTTGGTTTCTGTTTCCCTAATGATGTTCAGCACCTTATCATTAACCTGCTGGTCTTTGTATACCTTCTTTGGAGAAATGTCATTTCAGGGCCTTTGCCCATTTTTAATAAGATTATTTGGTTTTGGCTTTGCTCTTGAGTTATAGGAATTCTTTTAACATTCTAAATATTAATCCTTTATCAGATATATGTTTTATAAATATTTTCTCCTTTTCCACAGGCTGCCTTTTCACTTTGCTGATTATTTCCTTTGCTATGCAGAAATCTTTGCATGTCTGCTAAGTTGCTTCAGTGGTGTCTGACTTTTTTCAACTGACCCTATGAAGTGTAGCCCACCAAGCTCTTCTGTTCATGAGAGATCCCCCAGACAAAAGTACTGGAGTGGGTTTCCATGCCCTCCTTCACGGGATTTGTTACCCAGAAATCAAACCCGCAATTGTTGTATCTCCTGCATTGTCAGGAGGGTTTTTTACCACTAGTGCCACATGGGATGCCTGCAGAAGTCTTTAGTTTAACGTAATCCCATTTGTTTGTTTGTTTTGCTTTTGGTATAACACTCAAGAAATAATTGCTAAGGGAATGTCAAGGAGCTTTTCCTTTTGTTTTCTTCTAGAAGTTTCACAGTTTCACATCTGACATTTAAGTCTTTGATCCATTTTAAGTCGATTTTTAGGTGTTAAATATTGTGTCCAATTACATTATTTGCATATGGATATCCATTTTTTAATGCAATTTATTGAAAAGATAATGTTTTCCCCATTTTGTATTCTTGGTACTCTTGTCAAAGATTAGTTAACCACATACACATGAAAGGATTTAATTCTGGCTTCTTTATTCTGTTCAATTGGCTTATAAGTCTGTTTTTATGCCAGTACCTTATTGTTTTGATTATTATATGTTTATAATACATTTAGATATCTGGAAGTATGACTGCTTGCAACTTTGTTCTTGTTCAAAATTGTTTTGGTTATCTAGATCTTTTGCAGGTCCATATAATTATTTTTAAATTACTTATATGAAATGTGCCATTAGGATTTTGATTGAAATTGCATTGAATTTGTACATTACTTTGGGCAGTATGGGTATTTTAACAATGTTGTCTTCCAATCCATGACAAGGAATGTCTTTCTACCTACTTGTGTGTTTTAAACTTCCCTTCACCAGTTTTTTTGTTTTATTGGTGATCAAGTTATTCTCTAAAGTTTGCAGTATTCTCAATGTATCAAAAACTATTTTGTTTTAGGCTTATACTAACTTAATTTTAGTATAGAAACTTAACCCCATATAGCTCCTTTGTCTCTGCCCTGTACCACGGCCATTATACATTTTATGTCTATATGTATTACAAACTCAAAAATATACTCTTATAACTATGACTATTTTATCTCTTTTAAAGAAGCTTAAAGAATAGAGTAAAAGCAAGTATATGTTTATAGAGTTTGTTCTATCAAGCTCCTAATTACCACTGTTTAATTTCTTCCACTGGATTCCAAGTTACCTTTTATTACAGTTTTTCTCAAATCCAAATATTTTGTGCTTTAATTTTTAAATATATTACATTGGTATATGTTATAATACCAATATGTATATTATAATATATATGTTATAATACCAATGATACAATTACATATTATTTTATGAAATTGCTTATTAGTAGTAGAAAGGATAAATAGCACATAATTATGCTATCCTTTATAATTTTATATTTATCTTTATATATATAATATATATATCTTTATATATAACCTTTATAATCTTATATGTATATATATAAGATTATATATATATGATATATATCTTACATGTGTATATATATATATATACATGTATATATATATGCATGCATACTCAACAACTTCAGTCGTGTCTGAAATATATATGCATGATTATCTTTTATGGTGTTCTTTATTTTTCTGTGTATTCAGATTACTTTCTAGTGTCACTAAGTTTCAGATGAGAGAACTTCCTTTAGTGTTTTAGGTAGGGAAGGCCTGCTGGAAACATAAATTTTGTTTGTTTTGAAATGTCTTTCTTTTCCTTTCATTTTTTAAAATTAGTTTTTCTGGATATAGGATTCTTGGTTGACAGTGTTTTACTTTTATCACTTTGAATATATGTCAAACTAATTTTTCAGTTCTTAATTGTTTTTGATTAATCAGCTTATAATCTTATTTGCTTTCTTGTAGGCAGTGAATTTCTTTTATCTTACACTTTCAAGATTTTTTTTTTTTTTTTTTGTCTTTTCATACTTTTCCAGTGAGTTGGCTGTTCGCATCAGATGACCAAAGTATTGGAGCTTCAGCTTCAGGATCAGTCCTTCTAATGAACATTCAGGGTTGATTTCCTTTAGGATTGATTGGCTTGTATAGTATAGACACTTTATTCCTGGAAACAACCCTGATGCTGGGAAAGATCAATGGCATAAGGAGAAGAGGGTAACAAGATGAAAGGATTGGATGACACCACTGATTCAAAGGACATGAACTTGGCAAACTCTGGGAGACAGTGAGGGACAGGGAAGCCTGTCATGCTACCACCTATGGGCTCAAAAAGAGTCAGACATGACTTGGCAACTGAACAACAATTTCACACTTTGAGTTTGATTTGTTTGGATATGGATCTCTTTAGTGTTTATTCTACTTGGAAGTGTTTTACTTTTTTGCTGTATAGATAAGTGTTTTGTCATTAAATTTGGAAAGTTTTCAGCAATTATTTCTTCAAATGTTTTTCTGTCCTTTTATCTCTCCTATGTTTTTATTACTCTCAGCATAAATACATGGGTGTGCTTAATGTTCTCTGAGGAGCTTTCATTTTGCTTCTTTGTTTTTTTATCTCTGATTTTCAGACTGTATAATATCTTTCAATCTATCTTTAAATTTGTTAATTCTTTCTTCTGTCAGCTCAAAACTATTTCTGAGATCTTTTAGTGAATTTTCAGCACAGTTACTGTACTTTTCAGCTCCAGAATTTCCATTTGGTTCTTTCATTAAAAAAAATGTATTTTTTTGATATTCTCCATTTGATATTTTTATTATATCTTCCTTAATTTTATGGTCATGATCTAACTGCTTTGGGGACTTCCTTCTCTGCTAAGTCCAATGTGGACTCCTTCAAAAGAAATTTCCACTGTATTTTTTTGTTTTGTTTTTTAAAAAAATTATGTGTCATAGTTTTTGTTCAAAACTGGACATTTTAGGTATTAGCAACCCTGGATACTGATCTCCTCACCAAGGTGTTGTTGCTACTATATTTAGGGTCATGGCTGAAATAATTCTGTGAAGTCTATTTCCCCTGATGTGTGTAGTTCTGCAGTCTCTACTCAAATATACTTAGTTTGTTTGTTTGTTTTTTAGACTGACTACCTAGCCATCACCCCTGGATCAGTATGAGCCACTTAATGGGCAAAAGTTGTACTTAAACATTGATAGCTAGCTAGAATATTGCCTTTTACCTTTGGATGTGTCTGTGTGTGGTTGGGAGTGGGGATTGGTTTGCTATCACAGTTTGAATTTACATTTTTGCTACTTGTTTAACCAAGTATGAATATCTGATTTTTTTCTCTCATCACTCCCAAAAGGGTGCAGCTTTAGGTTTTCTCATAAGCTTATAGACATCCAAGAATTTATGTGACTGTTTGTTTTAAGCCTGACATCTATAGTATTGCTCCTGGTCCAAGTCCTATTTTCAGTCAGTGTTTGATAAGGGGTTGTATGTGAGCCCTTAGTTCCAATGAAGATTCCACTCTTTGTCAATTGATTCATATGCAGTTTGTGAAGTGGTCTTAAGTATCCTCTATGTTCCTCATCAGATACTTCTGGATGCATGTTGCCTAGCATTACATTCAGCCTTCCCAATCTGATCTCAGGATGGTTCTTCTTGGATGTCTTTATTCTTGGTTCTCTTTGTTAGACTCCTTATTGTTCTGCATTTTCACTTGTATCTGTGGTGTCAAGGAACTAAAACTGCCTTTGTTATTTTTCTCCATTATTTTGAACAGTGCCTCAAGGCATGGAACTCATTCTCTGCTCCAAATGAAATCAGTTTCCTCAAACAGCATTGTGAAGATTAAGTCCTATTGCCTCTCTCTCTGTGAGTTCTACACTACCTCACAAGAGCTGAGGGTGAGGATTGGATCCCCCTTGCCCTGGCATGATATACCTGCTCTATGAACCAGACCTGGTAGGGTGTGCCCTAGACTTTTTGGCTTACCCCTCCTACTTGGCATATTCATCATTAAGTGCTAGGTGATTTATGAGTGTTCAGGGTCCAGTATTTCTGCCTACTATACCTTGAGCAGAACTTGTGCCCAGCAATTAATGGCTGGGTTGAAGAAGGTTATCCTGGGCATTCCAGCTGCATGTGCCCAGAATAGAGCTTCTGCAACAGGGGGCTGAGACAGATGAGAATCACCAGCAGACTGCCTGTTCTGTGGGGGAAGTGTAGCCCCAGACTGGGATCTGGAGGGACAGAGAGCTCTGTCTTCTTAATTGTACCTGTCTGGAGAGAAATACTAGGGATAGTTTCTGTAAAATGGAAGAATCTGTGTAGGGGAGCTACTCGTGGTTCCAACACCACAGAAATTTGCTCTTCTTACTTAGATTTAGTAAAATGTATTGAATAAATTTGCTATATATGTCTAGGCAATTTCTAGAGACATTTTATTTGCTTGAGTTTTAATATAATTTTCTCCAAATAAAAGTTGTTTATTGAGGTGTCTTCTGTGTTCCTCACTCTGTTATTCCAGAATTAGTCATGCAATACCTGTGTGTGTTACTGCTGTGTGTGTATTCCCAGTTGCTCAGTTGTGTCTGACTCTTTGCAACTCCATGGACTGTAGCCTGCTAGGTTTCTCTGTCCATGGGATTTCCCAGTCAGGAATACTGGAGTGAGTTGCCATTTCCTTCTCCAGGGGCTCTTCCCGGCTCAGGAATTGAACTCACCTCTCCTTCATTGGCAGTCAGATTCTTTATCACTGAGCCACCTGGGAAACCCTTGTCTTACTGCTGACTGCATCTCAAACCCTAGTGATAATAAGGTGTTCTCTGGGTTCAAGGACAATTGATCCTGTGTGTGTCTGTTAGTTGCTCAATCATGTCTGACTCTTTGCAGCCCCATAACTCTAGCCCATAAGGCTCCTGTCCATGGAATTCTCCAGTAAGGAGTACTGGAGTGGGTTGCCATGCCCTTCTCCAGAGCATCTTCCCAACACAGAGACTGAACCTGGGTCTCCTGCACTGCAGCAGATTCTTTACCATCTGAGCCACCAAGAAAATCAATAAGTTCTCTAAAGAAAAAAATAATGCTTCACAACCAGCTTCATAGTAACTGAAAAACTGTGTGTGGCAGGAGGGGGCCAAGAGTGGGAAGAGGGTGAGAAATATGTTGGGAAAAGTCAAGCAATATTTTGAAATCTGCTGCTATAAGAGACCAAGAAAAAGGAAAGTGAAAGAATGTTTCTAATTACCAATTTAATACTTCATTAGCAGTATTAAAATTATAAATAAAAATATATATAGTTAAAATAAATATTCCCATCAAACAAGTACTGGTATCTCATTCTCCATTAAACTATAAAATTCATGGTAGTCATGCTTTAAGTATTGAATTATCTTGAGATTTTTAAATTTATTTCTCATAGCTTCAGAGAAATGTAAACTTCCTCTGGCCTTGCTCTTTGTGCATATTAAACACTGGTTTAGAATATTCCTCAGTTGATATTTTGTTCTTCCTAAAATATTGCCTCTAGAGAAATTCCTAATGACAACCACTCCTCTAAGCACTTTATTACAACTGCTTATCAATTAATTAATGAACAGAGGGATATCTTTAATGAAGCTTCTCACCTTTTTGGAAAAGCTAAATTAAAATCAGAAATCCCCTCTAGTGTGAAATAACAATTTTCCACTTTAAGTTAAATGATGTTATCAAAACCAAGCTATCAACTGGTATGTTTCCATTTACTGGACACTTCTTTCCAGTTGCCAATATTTCTTAAAATAACAGCACCCTTTTTATACCATTTGTCTAAATGCTCTTCATATAACTCTCTAGAATTAAACTGCAAACCATAGACAGCATGGTGCCATGTCTGCTATGGTTGGATAGAAATAGAATAAAAGAACTCTCCATATGAAGAATAACTGCTTAAAAATTTTGACAGGTAAGAAATTATCAAGATGACATAGAGTGGAAAATTATAGAGAAGTCTCTGTTCTAACATGGAATAATCTTTTTAATAGTGTGTGTCTTCTTTTGGCTTTCCATGAAAAATGATTACTTGTCTGATTATTACATCTTTACCTACCCAGGATATTAATTAGTCAGTGAATTTAAACAATATAAATTCTGGATAATTTAGGGTTCAAAAGCACTCTTTAGTCATGTGCCAGGGGCAAAATACAGAATAAACTTCCCAGTATCTAACTTGAATAAAGTAGTATTCTTCTCATCAGTATGGTTCTTAACATCAATTTAAATGTAATTTATTTTCAGTTAAAGATAGCTTCATTTTTAAGGGATTCCTCTGTTTCTGTAAATTTGATGTAATATTCTTCAAAATTATCTTTGAAAGTCACTTATATAGTACTTACTATGTGTCATGCACAATTCTAAGCAGTTCTTTAATTACTCAAATAATTTATCAATGGTATGAAATATGTATAACCATTATTCCTCTTTCATAGAGAAATTCATATGAATTAATTGTGGCTACAGAGGGGTAGTTCCCACCAGGAGTCACAATAAAGATAAATGGCAAACTGGAGTTGTGACAGTAAATCCAGAGTACATGTTCCAACACATCATGCTACTCTCTTTTTGAAAAAAATAAAATTTTCTTCTTATTTATTTTTTAGCAATGTGTTTCACTATCATTATCATCAAATCGTTAAAGTACTGGATGATGCTATACAATCTGTTCTGGGCAAAATTAGTCACATAGGAGGTTTCTACCTAAGTATGGCCACATAATGTAGCATGTATTGTAATAGCCAAATTGACATTATTTTTGAAAATTTTTGTTAGTTTGGCAGTAATTTCCTTTTTCAATTTAGAGTAGAAGTGTGTCATTAAGAATATTCTTTATCCAAATGAAAGGACATAACAAAACAGAAACAGTCATGGATACAGAGAACAAACAGGTGGTGGCAGGAGGGTGGGGGGAAGAAAGAGAAAAATGAGGGAGATTAGAGGGACAAGTTTTCAGCTATGAAGTTACAGGTATGAAATATACAGTGTGGGGAATATGGTCAATAATTATGCAATCTTAGTATAGTGACAGACAACAACTAAATTTATTACTGTTTATTTTGAAATGTATAGAAATATCAAATCACTGTTATATAATGTAAACTAACATAGTGTTGTAGGTCAATTATACTTCGAAACCAAGGAATCAAACTCATAGAAGAAAGGGAACAGATTTGTGATTCCAAACTTGGAAGGTAGGGGGAGGGGAATTAGATGAAGCTTGTCAAAATGTACAAATTTTCAGTTATAAGAAAAACTAAATCCTGAAAGAGGGCTTCCCTCTTAGCTCACAGATCACAAGCGTTGGGCACGACTTGGCTCTATCTTTCTTTCTTGGAGAAGGAAATGGCAACCCACTCCAGTATTCTTGCCTGGAGAGTCCCATGGACAGAGGAGCCTGGCCAGCTGCAGTTCATGGGATTGCAAGAGTCAGACACAACTTAGTGCCTTTTCTTTCTCATGGCTCAGTCGGTAAAGAATCTCCTGCAATGAAGGAAACCCGGGTTCAATTCCTGGATTGGGAAGATCCCCTGGAGAAGGAAATGGCAACCCACTCCAGTATTCTTGACAAGAGAATCCCATGGACAGAAGAGCCTGGCAGGCTATGGTCCATGGGATCGCAAGAGTCAGACATGACTTAGTGACTAAACCAACACCACCAACCCTGAATACACATTGAATGGGCTGTTGCTGAAGCTCAAGCTTCAAGGCTTTGGCCACCTGATGCAAAGACCTGACTCCTTGCAAAAGAAACGGATGCTGGAAAAGGTTGAAGGCAAAAGGAGAAGGGGGAGGCAGAGGATGAGATGGCTAGATAGCGTCACCAACTCAATGGACATGAACTTGAGCAAAGTCTAGGGGATAATGGAGGACAGAGGAGCCTGGTGCCCTGCAATCCATGGTGTAGCAAAGAGTTGGACTTGACTGAGCAATTAAACAACAACAAGCAGTGCAAGGCACAATATGATAAATATAATTAACATGGCTGTACATTATAAGTAAAAATTTTCAAGAGACTGAATACTAATCTCATCACTAGGGAAAACAATTGCTTTTCAAGTCTTTAATGTTGCATTTCTATGAGATAATGAATGTTCACTAAACTTATTTTGGTAAGCATTCATTACATATTGTAAGCCAAATCATATATTGTACACCTTAAACCTATATAGTTCTGTGTGTTAATTGCATCTCAATTAAACTAGGAAAATACATTTAAACTTTAATAATAATGAGGAAAAAGGTAATATTAGATAGAGAACAAGAAATTTGGACCAAGAATCAAAAGGCTAAAGTAAATCGAACATTCAATAAGTGAAAAAAACTTATTTATTCCAGAAAACTCTAAGTAAGTAATCATGACACCATGAATATTTCTGGAAACAATTTTTAAGGTCGGTTTATTTTTTAAAATATAAAACATTGAAAGCTATGTTTGTGAAAGTTGTATCAGAAAAGTTGTTTTTTATGAACCACACATTAGAAAAATGTCTTGCTGTGTTCAGTTTTGTTGGAAAAAAAAAAAGACTTTCTTATACTTCCAGATATACAAGCTGGGTTTAGAAAAGACAGAGGAATCAGAGATCAAATCGCCAACATTAGCTGCATCATAGAGAAAACAAGGAAATTTCAGGAAAACATCCACTTCTCCTTCATCGACTATGCTAAAGCCTTTGACTGTGTGGATCACAACAAACTGTGGAAAGTTCTTAAAGAGATAGGAATACTAGATCACCTTACCTGTTTCCTGAGAAACCTGTATGAAGGTCAAGAAGCAACAATTAGAAGCTTATGTGAAACAACTGACTGATTCAAAATTGGGGAAGGAGTATGACAAGGCTGTTTATTGTCACTCTGTTTATTTAACTTATATACTGAGTATATCATGTACCATGACATGCAGGGCCACCCAAGATGGACGGGTCAAGGTGGAGAGTTCTGACAAAACGTGTTCCACTGGAGAAGGGAATGGCAAACCACTTTAGTATTTTTGCTTTGAGAATCCCATGAATAGTATGAAAAGCAATCTGTACATATATGTCTTTTTGTAAATGTTAAGTGCTGTTCTCAGTCGCTTCAGTCATGTCCAACTCTTTGAGACCTTGTAGACTATAGCCCACCAGGCTCCCCTGTTCAAGGGATTTTTCAGTCAAGAATACTGGAGTGGGTTGCCATGCCCTTCTCTAGAAGATCTTTCTGACCCAGAGATCAAACATGCATGTTTTGTATCTCCGGAACTGCAGGCAGATTCTTTATTCACTGAGCTATATACAAGAATCATAAATCACCTACTATAAAATCAGTAAGACTATTCTTTGGGGATTTTTTTGAAAAAGTACAAAGTAAAAAATAGTGTATATACTAATGATATTTATAATCTCTAGCTTATTTTAATATACTTGATATTTTGTTTCTGGTAAGAGCTATTGCTTTCTTGTGTAACTTCCTGATTAGGTTTCAGTAAAATGTGCATATAATAACAATACATTGCATTCTGTATGAAAAATTTCCTATGTATGTCATCCTTTTTTACTGGCCAATGTTTGTTTGTACATTAACAATAATAGAATATTGAAGTCATATTTATTTGAAATAATTTAGATCCTATCAGGAAGTCATTGAGAAAGAAGGAGATTATGGTGATAAATAAAGATTGGATTTCTTGCATTTTAGGAAGTTCTCTGTCTAAAGAATCACTTCAAAGGCTATCTTTTCTTTCAAAGTTCTAATACAATAATTTTATGAAACCTTCTCATAATTCCATTCCAGTCCTTTTCAGTTCGCTGATTCCTAGACTGTCAACATTCACTCTTGCCATCTCTTGTTTGACCACTTCCAATTTGCCTTGATTCATGGACCTGACATTCCAGGTTCCTATGCAATATTGCTCTTTACAGCATTGGACCTTGCTTCTATCACCAGTCACATCCACAGCTGGGTATTGTTTTTGCTTTGGCTCCATCCCTTCATTCTTTCTGGAGTTATTTCTCCACTGATCTCCAGTAGCATATTGGGCACCTACTGACCTGGGGAGTTTCTCTTTCAGTATCCTATCATTTTGCCTTTTCATACTGTTCATGGGGTTCTCAAGGCAAGAATACTGAAGTGGTTTGCCATTCCCTTCTCCAGTGGACTACATTCTGTCAAATCTCTCCACCATGACCCACCCGTCTTGGGTTGCCCCATGGGCATGGCTTAGTTTCATTGAGTTAGACAAGGCTGTAGTCCTAGTATGATTAGATTGACTAGTTTTCTGTGAGTATGGTTTCA
>NW_011494748.1:3171782-3173233 GCF_000754665.1 Bison bison bison | reverse complement strand
CACGGCTGCTCCAGCAAAGTGCAGCCATTGCTCCTTACCTTGGACGAGGGGTATCTCCTCACCGCTGCCCTTCCTGACCTTCCAAATCAGGAATCAGCGAACTGAAATGGACTGGAATGGGTGAATTTAACTCAGATGACCATTATATCTACTACTGCGGGCAGGAATCCCTCAGAAGAAATGGAGTGGCCATCATGGTCAACAAAAGAGTCCGAAATGCAGTACTTGGATGCAATTTCAAAAATGACAGAATGATCTCTGTTCGTTTCCAAGGCAAACCATTCAATATCACAGTAATCCAAGTCTATGCCCCAACCAGTAACGCTGAAGAAGCTGAAGTTGAATGGTTCTATGAAGACCTACAAGACCTTTTAGAACTAACACCCAAAAAAGATGTCCTTTTCATTATAGGGGACTGGAATGCAAAAGTAGGAAGTCAAGAAACACCTGGAGTAACAGGCAAATTTGGCCTTGGAATACAGAATGAAGCAGGGCAAAGACTAATAGAGTTTTGCCAAGAAAATGCACTGGTCATAACAAATACCCTCTTCCAACAACACAAGAGAAGACTGTATACATGGACATCCCCAGATGGTCAACACTGAAATCAGATTGATTATATTCTTTGCAGCCAAAGATGGAGAAGCTCTATACAGTCAGCAAAAACAAGACCAGGAGCTGACTGTGGCTCAGACCATGAACTCCTTATTGCCAAATTCAGACTTAAATTGAAGAAAGTAGGGAAAACCACTAGACCATTCAGGTATGACCTAAATCAAATCCCTTATGATTATACAGTGGAAGTAAGAAATAGATTTAAGGGCCTAGATCTGATAGATAGAGTGCCTGATGAACTATGGAATGAGGTTCGTGACATTGTACAGGAGACAGGGATCAAGACCATCCCCATGGAAAAGAAATGCAAAAAAGCAAAATGGCTGTCTGGGGAGGCCTTAGAAATAGCTGTGAAAAGAAGAGAAGCGAAAAGCCTAGGAGAAAAGGAAAGATATAAACATCTGAATGCAGAGTTCCAAAGAATAGCAAGAAGGGATAAGAAAGTCTTCTTCAGTGATCAATGCAAAGAAAGAGGAAAACAACAGAATGGGAAAGACTAGGGATCTCTTCAAGAAAATCACAGATACCAAAGGAACATTTCATGCAAAGATGAGCTCAATAAAGGACAGAAATGATATGGACCTAAAAGAAGCAGAAGATATTAAGAAGAGATGGCAAGAATACACAGAAGAACTGTAAAAAAAAGATCTTCACGACCCAGATAATCACGATGGTGTGATCACTGACCTAGAGCCAGACGTCCTGGAATGTGAAGTCAAGTGGGCCTTAGAAAGCATCACTATGAACAAAGCTAGTGGAGGTGATGGAATTCCAGTTGAGCTATTTCAAATCCTGGAAGATGATGCTGTGAAAGTGCTGCACTCAATATGCCAGCA
>NW_011494748.1:3166618-3171381 GCF_000754665.1 Bison bison bison | reverse complement strand
TTGATGCTTTTGAACTGTGGTGTTGGAGAAGACTCTTGAGAGTCCCTTGGACTGCAAGGAGATCCAACCAGTCCATTCTGAAGGAGATCAGCCCTGGGATTTCTTTGGAAGGAATGATGCTAAAGCTGAAACTCCAGTACTTTGGCCACCTCATGTGAAGGGTTGACTCTTTGGAAAAGACTCTGATGCTTGGAGGGATCGGGGGCAGGAGGAGAAGGGGACGACAGAGGATGAGATGGCTGGATGGCATCACTGACTCGATGGACGTGAGTCTGAGTGAACTCCGGGAGTTGGTGATGGACAGGGAGGCCTGGCGTGCTGCGATTCATGGGGTCGCAAAGAGTTGGACTCGACTAAGAGACTGATCTGATCTGATCTCTCATAATTCCATGTGTATGTTTCCATTTGTGTGGGGACAAGAGTAAAAGATTAGTAAATGTCTAGCTAAACCATATAACTATTGCATTTTAATCCTATCTTTTAAATAATACATTTTATGCTGCTCAATTAGCCACACTGTTTTCTGTCTTTTTTATCTGATAAATTTGAAATACATGAAAGCAGTGGTTAAGATAGGTTTTATTAAGTTTGTTAAACATTTTATTTAGATATTAATTTTTAATTCTGTATATTCCCACGTTGTAACCTTTTGTATCTCCAAATTTACTGAAAGCATTCTTACAGGAGACTTTTACATATCAAGGTGGTGAAGGCACAGTGTAAGAAATAATCCAGTGTTTTTCTTACCTAGCACACCTAGGCTTTGACCATAACTTGGTTGGCCATAGAATCTTTATTCATTCTATTTTTGGCTCAGTTTACCAATTTAAAGAATCTAACCATTTATTTCAGGGTGTAGCTATGAAAAGTAAATTAAGATTATTTATACAAATGAATATATGCATATACATTATAACTATCCCAGTAAATATATTACTGTTTAATGTTCAATATATTTTTCTTCCCTGACATTTGTAATCATTAACTTATTGTCTTATTTATCTATTTATATGTACATTTACCTATTCTACCAAGTCATCAAGTCTTTACTCTGTTCTCATGCTGTTTAATTTTGGAATATATAGATACATAAAAGAGTCTTGGTTCCCCAAAACACAAAAAATGAACATAGATAAAGATAAATAATGTAATTAGGTAAATGCTCCAATAGAGGTTTGTTCATGGTGGATTGTAATTATCTTAATAATCATGTGCTTTGCTTACAAATTTATATTTTTCACACTTTATTTCTACACATTCAAATGTTTGTTACACAGTTATAAATAAATTATATTACTTTTTTATTTACTTTAAATAGTTATTTGAATTTCATAGCATATAGCAAAAAGCATGCATTACTAATTTAATTTTATATATGCAATTATGCTTTTGACTTTGTTATTTGGATGGTTCTATCTGTCGTAGGTAAAAATTCCCAACTGAAATTAATAGGTGCTTATTGACAACAAATACTTCATTGAAATACATGAGTTTTAGTAGTGATTCATCACTACTGGAATGAATGACATGTGTAATTTTTAGATCATATAGTTAAGGAAGGAACCTATTGGGTCAGTAAATCTGAGCTGTCTGCTTGGATAGATTACAGCCCCCAAATAGAGGACAGAATGTTTGATCTTAGCCAAAAGGCCATGAACAAAAGCTATTTTAATTTATTGCAATTAAAATGAATGGGATTCAATCTAACACATTTATGAGGATGCGATAACTATCGAATCACATTCATTTCAGTGGGGTGTGTTAGTCATCCAATTCTATTCATTTCCATGGGGATCCATTATTTATCGAATCACATTTATTTAAATGGGGATTCATTAGCTAAAAAATCTAATTAGTTTCCATGTGCATGCATTAGCTATCATGTCATCCTTCCTTTCAAAGACAATTCTCTAGTTATCAAATCCCATGCATTTATGTTTGGATTGGATTCTAGAGTTTGAAAAAGCTGTTACTCTTAATTAAATGGTTGCAATAAACTGTTATCGTTATTATAGTGTTGCATATTTAAGACTATTTTCTAAATATCCAAAGACTTAGTCACCCCAATTTCAATAGCTAAATGAAATGATCTCTCAAATACTAAAACATTTAATTTAGCAAATGTCTAAAGGTCCAATATGCTTTTTTTTAATATAAGGATTGAATTACTTTATTAGGTAAGGCTGTATATTTTTTTTTCCTGAAATCTAGCCATTTGGTGATATTTTCATGTTCAGAGAGACATTGAAAATGAGGGGAAAGAATGTTAACCTGCTAAAAGGCCATATGATTAGGTGCTTAGCTTTATGAGTTATGTACACTAAGCCAGTGTAACAGTATATGTATCATTAGAATCATAACTGGATGGATTTAATTTTCACTTCTTGGCCACAATTCCACCTTTGTAATTATTAAAAATAATCCAAATTTTGAAGAAATCAAGACTTTCTTATGCCAGGTTTATATATTAAACATATAACTGAAAATTATCTCTACTGAGGTATATTTAAGTAACAAATATAGTTACCCTATACCTTTTTAAAAAGTACACACACCTTTTTAAAATTATATTGATACATCTTGGATTTATGTAGCTAACATAGCTTTTCCCATGTAAATGATCATTTAAATAGTAGTGATTTAAATCATTTTAGTTTATGAAAAGTTCAGGGACACAGAATAATGTGAACATATTACTTCAGTAATATCTTAAAATTGTGTTGAACTAAGATATCTTTTGAATTAGTGTGAGCTTTGAGGTAGTTATTGAGGTTTGTAGGTCTTTTTCAAGCTTACTACCACATTTCACAAATTGGATGGTCATAAACACCTTACTTGATTTACTCTACTTTTAGCAATGCCATGTTTCTGCTCAAATAAATTTGTTTGAGAAAAATAAACAAAAACAAAACATGTAGAAATTGCACAGACAAATAAACAGATCAGGATGAATAAAGTACATTGTGCTAGCTGCTAATAATTTATATTGCTTTACATATTTCATAGTTTAAGAATTAAGAACAACATAATCTTACATTAGCGTTTCTCTAATATTTGAATCTTGTATCAACCATTATATATTAAAAACCCACAAAAAACAAATATAAAATATAAATTTATATTGATGTGTTGCAAACTCAAAATGCCTAGGATTGAATCCCACTAATATCATTTGGTATCACTGAGACTTTGGTAAACTTATTTACATTTCTGGTGCCTCTATTTCTTCATCTATAAAATGAAGGGTCAAATCAGCTACATAATCAATCCTTGGGAGAATTATATCATATAATCCTTGTAAACTACTTACTGTGGTACCAGTATGCACACTTATGCTCTCTATATAAGTCTGTAGTACCTCGATGAATATAGTTTCTACTTAGTGTTACAAATTAGCTGTTTTGTCATTACTAAATATTTAAAAGCTTCCCTGGTGGCTCAAACAGTAGAGAATTTGCCTGCAATGTGAGAGACCTACATTCAGTCCCTGGGTGGGGAAGATCCCCTGGAGAAGGGAATGGCAACCCACTCCAGTATTCTTGCCTGGAGAATTCCATGGACAGAGGGGCCTGGCGGGCTACAGTGATGGGGTCACAAAGAGCTGGACATAAATAAGTAAATAATAGTTGATTTGCAATATGGTTTCCCTAAGAAGATGAGAGAAAAATTAGTAATAAACTATCATCTAAGAATATTTCCCTTCATGTTTCTCCTATGAAAATAACCAAGATCAATTAAATTTAAACATGTAATGCTATTATAACTCAGAAAAAATTCATTTTCTCTATAGTGCCAGTATTTTATGTAGTTATTTATATAAAAGTTTTATTTATAACTAAAGGCAAATAAAGATAGTTCCATAATTTGGCAATTTGCATTCCCCAATTGCTTTACAACTTTAAATTTGTTTTTCCAAAGACATAAAAGTCAACTTGGTAGATTAGCCTTCATCTCAATCAAATATAACACCTATCAGAGAGTGCTGAGGGACTGTGGACAGCAGATAGACACAAGAGCATGAGAATGGTGTCCAAGTGATCGCATTTTCTCCTGCCTTGTGAGGGAACTTGGAAGTGCATTAAAAGAGTCAAGAAACTAACAAAAGCACTGTTGAAATGAAATGACTACTTACTTTATTCAGGAACTTCAACTGTGCAGTGAATGGTCAATATTGTGGAATACGCACATTTTCTGATGGAATACCCGTCCATGGTTACCACACTTACCATTCCCACCCATCTATCTATTCTGTATCCGGATATTATGTCAGATAGAAACAGAAAGAAGGGATGGTACTCTGAAAGATAAAGTCTTTCAAGCACTGATTATCCAAAGGGATGTTTACATTTTTAGATCCAGTGGAGATTATCAGCTTCAACTATCTGATCTCTCCTGTCCCCATGCTTCTGAAGTATTAAATCAATTAGTCACAGAAAAATACAGAAACTTCATTTTCTCTGAATATCTTAGACTTGTATAATTTATTTTGCAATCCTATCACATTTATTTGACACATTATATTCCTTAAATATTATTTTGGTAAACATGCATCCTGGATTTAGCCAGTTTTTTTTTTTTTTAGTGTCATACACTCTTTAAACTCATATTCCACTTAAGTTTCAGAATTGAATATTTTATTAGATTTCTTTCCCCAGGTATTTCTTGTTGTTGCTAAGTTGTTGCTAAGTCGCTTCAGTCATGTCCGACTCTGTGTGACCCCATAGACGGCAGCCCACCAGACTCCCCCGTCCCTGGGAGTCTCC
>NW_011494748.1:3166124-3166518 GCF_000754665.1 Bison bison bison | reverse complement strand
TTGGTAGATTAGCCTTCATCTCAATCAAATATAACACCTATCAGAGAGTGCTGAGGGACTGTGGACAGCGGATAGACACAAGAGCATGAGAATGGTGTCCAAGTGATCGCATTTTCTCCTGCCTTGTGAGGGAACTTGGAAGTGCATTAAAAGAGTCAAGAAACTAACAAAAGCACTGTTGAAATGAAATGACTACTTACTTTATTCAGGAACTTCAACTGTGCAGTGAATGGTCAATATTGTGGAATACGCACATTTTCTGATGGAATACCCGTCCATGGTTACCTCGTTGTTTTATAGGGCAGCCCATGACATGTCTCATACGCCACACTTACCATTCCCACCCATCTATCTATTCTGTATCCGGATATTATGTCAGATAGAAACAGAAAGA
>NW_011494748.1:3150323-3165880 GCF_000754665.1 Bison bison bison | reverse complement strand
TCTACAGTCATTCTCTTCTCTAATGTGGGCCACTTGTCAGGCTATTTTCTAAGGATTACTGACAATAGTTATCATTCCATTTCATCTCCAGAAATTGGCTTTGCCATAGAACTCATACCCATCCATGGGAGTTTTAGAGTAAATAGTGAGACAAATAAAAAGAGTATTTGAAATTTACTATTGGGAAAATTGAAATTTTAGAATTCTAGAAGAGACCTTAGTTATTTTCATCTATATCTGTGGGTGTAATACATTAAAGATCATGTTTCCATTTATATGCTAAAACATATTTCAGTCTATGTCAAAAAGTAGCAAGAATTCATTGCATGATGGAGAAGTTATGGTTATAAAATCTAGATTTTAGACCATATTCTTTCAAATATATCTTTAAAAAGTTGGGAAAATACATTACTTTATGAATCTCTCAGTATTCTTAGTTATGAATCAAGGGTGTTGAATGGTCTAAAATATTTGGTGATGTGCTACTACAAGAGGAAGATAACAAGGTCTTACTCTATAGCACAGGGAACTATATCTAATATCCTGTGATAAATCATATTGGAAAATTATATATATATATGGATGTGTGTTTTATATCTGAATCACTTTTCTGTACAGCAAAAATTAATGCATCATAAATCAACTACATTTCAATAAAATATAAAACATTTGAAAATTAAAATAAAATATTTGACTATGTGCTACTTCCAGAGGAAGAAAACTGATGGGTGGAAAATACTTACTCATATAGCTGGTAACTATGTTTTTGCTTATATTTTAGTAATTTTTTACTTTATATTTTAGTAATTTTTTATATTTTGGTAATTGTCTATATTTAGTAATTTTCTTTAACATTCATTACTCGGCCATCCTATCTCTGGTCAGTAAGGCTCTTTCAATTCTAGTCCTGATCTATCTTTCTAAGCTTCATTTCTATCAGCAGGCTTCCCCTATTCCCTGAGTTCCACCCATGCTGAATTTTTCCTGAGCATCTCACATGCCAGAGCTTTTCCTATTCCTCATGATGGAATTCTCTGACCATCTTTATTGCCTGATAAGTCTTCTCTACTTCTTAAATTATCTCTTCTCATTCAGCATCTGTGATCTTAATGCTCCAGGTTGGCTGCCTCTTTTGTCTATTTCCCATATACAATATTTGGTTCATGTATCTATAAAAACACTATGTAAAACAAAGTAAAGGTGTGACATCTTGAAAAGAGCTAAATATTGTAGTCAGACAATTTCTGAATCTCAGCACTGTCCATCTGAATTACATCTCTGAGGGCAATTTATTAATCTATGTAAAGTTTAGTTTTGTTTTGTCTTTTTTTTAACATTTAAAAAGGGATGTAAATTCCTATTTTAGATTGTGGTGACAGTATATATAGCTGTTTTAACACATAATGCTATGCTATGCTAAGTCACTTCAGTTGTGTCCGACTCTGTGCGACCCCATAGACAGCAGCCCACCAGGCTCCCCCATCCCTGGGATTCTCCAGGCAAGAACACTGGAGTGGGTTGCCATTTCCTTCTCCAATGCATGAAAGTGAAAAGTGAAAGTGAAGTCTCTCAGTCGTGTCTGACTCTTAGCGACCCCGTGGATTGCAGCCTAACAGGATCCTCCGTCCATGGGATTTTCCAAGCAAGATAATAAATGTCCCCAAAATGATAGTGTCCTTTCTCTTATACTTCATATTACCATAGTCAAAATGTCTGTCAATAGATGCAAAATGCTTCTCTTATTCATGTCCTATGACCTACTTAAATGAAGCTACTTTTGTGTTTTCATTCTTGCAGACTAACAAGAGTTTTTAATGTCACACCCTTTTTGTCAGAAATATTACAATTATAATCTTTCAAAGAAATTGCCATTTAGCATATGCTGGTGTCCACTGTGAGCTCAAATAAAACCTCCTTCTACCTCATGCTCTCCATTCCAACCCCTGGGCTTCAAGAGTCATTTATACCATTTATTTTTCCAGAAGTGACAGCTTTCACTCTACCCTGGGGTTTTGTTTGTTGCTAGAATTGGCTCATTAGGCAGAATTAGAAGGCATGGCTGCAATAACAAGAATCTCCAGCAATTGCCATGAAAAACCTCCAGTTGGTAAGCAATCTAGTGTAGTAAATGTTTTTTAACTAAAAGAATCACTGGCTAAAATGTTACGTAAATATTTTACAATAGAATTGAAAAATAGGAACATCATGAGAAAAAAAAAGAAAGACTGAGACTTGAAATTCAAGCTATTTGTAGGAAAATCTCTTGAGATACCAGATAGTTGCAGAGGTAATTTGTCATTGGCAAGATGAGTATGCCTAACCTATTTTGTAAGAAATTGTGAAAAAGAAATACAACTACTGATCTGTTAATGTATTTTTGTTACAAACTCAACAGCAGATTTAACAGGCTTGTTATTGTAAAAGATTGAGAAAGTAAGGATCTCTCTAATATACCTGTTGACCATATAGTGCTGGGAGGGGAGACTTTCAATTTTAGGAAAAATAGTATGCTATTCACTTATGGATAAACATTTATGAATTACCCATAAATTTGATACAATTAATAGCTATGACATGGGCAAGAAGCAATGAAAGTAACTGTAATATAGGATTATTCCATGCAGACAGTGTTAAAGCATATATATATATATATAAAAAACTATAAAAATCAAGATATGTTGTTATAACTTTATTATACACATATTTTATGTAAGAATATTTTTCATAATAGAATTGTAACACTAATGCATACAACAACAAATAAAGATACAAAATAGATCTTAATTTCAAGGGCAGAATATTCCTGACTTCTATTGTTAACTCTCAGAAATTTTCAGTAGAACCATAGACTACATCTAAATTCTCAAAGACAGAACCATATGAGCTTTAATTTTATATGTTTTTAATTAGCAATTTTTAATATCTCGTGCTGCAGTGATGACTTTTTTATGCAGAATTCCCCCTCCTCTTTTTCCTCCTGTGAAGTTGCACCACATATCACCTGGCTGACTCTTGGCACTTTAATTCCAACCACTCTGGCTTCCGAAAAGGACCCTGCACACTTCACAGTTTCTGTTTTGTAATCACTATAATAGCTTTATGAGATATGCAGGGGTATACACTATGCATTTTAGATTAGAATCTTCCCTCCCCCTAACTTTTAATCATTTAGCTTTCTGGGGGCTTCATCATTTCTGTTAATGGAAAGAAAACATTTAAACATTTGTGCTACCATTTTATTTTCAGTCTGATCCATACCCTAGCTCTAGTACAAGACACATGGTCATATGTACTGTGTCACTATCTCTTCAGTATCTCTTCCTATTCATTAAAGGAGAGAGATTATTTTTTCACCTAATAGGGTGATAAAATACAACACTTATATTTGGGGATTGAATTACCTGAACACAGTCATCTCAGAAATAATTTCCATTAGATAGCTGTGCTATCGAGTGTCTAGTGATTAGCAATGCACTCAGTAAGTACATTTTGTCATTTGATTTTATTTTAACCAGAAGCCACCACTAGAACATTATGGAACTGGGTGTAAGGATTTTCATGACAGAATTTAATATTTTCCTAGTAGGAGTAGGTTTTCTAATTATTTTTTAAGCTTTTTTTTTGTATTGGGATATAGCCAGTTAATAGTGTTGTAATAGCTTCAAGTGAACAGCGAAGGGGTTCAGCCACACACATACATGTATCCATTCTCCCCCAAACTCCCGCTCCATCCAGGCTGCCACATAATATTTTTTAATGTGACAAAGAGTAATCAAAAATCTTCACTAATATTTTTATATCAGTGATTTCAATAAGAGGTTTGATCATGTTTCTAGCTCAAAATAGCAACAGGACTCAAAATTACAATAAAAGTTTTTAATAAAATTATTTTCTAAAAATATTTTTAGAAATATTTCAATTGAGCTATAACAACTGTTTTTTTTTTTTTTCCCCTTTAGGTATTTTAGCAAGACAATATTTAAAAATACACATTATACAGTATTCAATTAGAACTTTAACTGAGTAATCAATGAGAAAAAACAACAATATATGTTAAGGTGTTGTTTTTCAGAACATTATCAAAAATAAAATAGTTTCTAAAAACAAAACCACTGCTCTTCATGCAGCAATGAATGTATTTTTGGTACATTTAAACCTGCAGATTTACTTGAAGAAAATACAAATTTAAAAATTCAAATTTATAGCAGATAATTTGAAATCTGTACCCAAGCTTAGCAGTTTTCAAATGCTCTGTATGTTTTATTTCCTATTTTAGGATAATGCTAAAACCTGATGTTTCTGTTGATTTAGTTTTCTGTGAGTTAACATAATTATAAATGCATGGGGCTGATAGCATGAAATATATATTTTGTTGTACTTGCATAGACTTTTACCATATTGGGGAAAACACACACACACAGGAAAAATTTAGGGACAGTTCCTGTCTGTACCGGTTTTGTGAAAATGCATTCAAGAAAATACATGATTGTTGTAAGTCATGAAATGATGAGATGGAAAATTAAGGTCCACATTAGGAACTATGGTAAAAAGAAAGCAACATTTTTTAGTTTATTTCCAACAGAGCAGAACCTAAACTCCAAAGTCTAATCATTAAATAATAAGGTAGTTTTTATTGAGGAGACATGCAAGATATCCAATATAATTAGATAGTACGCCCTAGAGGATTTACAGGACTTAGGAATTTTTAGAGTCAAAGAGCTAAGTAAGCCAGTATTAAAAGACCTACCCCTGATATGAATAAATCCCACATCTGCAAGTTGTTTTGGAGTTTTGCTTTGAACCTTGCGAGGGTCTGTAACTCAACAGCCCTTTCTCTTGGATGGGCTGCATCCATGTTTAGCTGTATATTGGGTAGCCTTTGGATGTCTTTCTCTCTTCTCTCTCCTCTCTCTCCCTTCCTGTCTCAAAAGTTCCTTCTCCCTATTTATTTTTTCCCCCTTTAGGTGCATATTACAAATCATTTAAATTAAGTGCTAAAATATTTTCATTACCAAGAGATTATTTTCAGATTTTTAAATGTTGTGTAATAGAGGAACTTCATGTTGCTATTTTACTTCTCATGGTTTAACATGGAAATATATTTTTTTCCACATGATTGGAATTTTCAACATTGGTGTAATTTTCCCAAGTATTCATAATGAACTCTCAATTTAGAAAGGGAAAAACAATGAATCGATATGATTCAACATGTGATAGGCAATTTTATAGACAGAAAATTCAATAGCTGACAGAAATATGTTTTGTGCTCTGATAGACAGTCTGAGGCATTGTCTTTAGATTTATTATATTTCTCTACAGTTCAATCTCTTTTTGTAGCTTTTCTTGTCTCCCATGGGCCCATTTCTTTTGGTTTGCTTTGTCTTCAGTGTCTAAATCTGGAAATCTCCTTTCTTTACTTTCACCCATTCTTTCCTTATAAAAAGGTTTCTAGATGTAAGCACTTTCCAGTCATTTTAATTTTTTAAACAAATAAAAGAGAGCTGCATGCATGTATTAATCCATTTTTAATAGCCACTACTGAAAGACAGGGCATTTTCCTCATATTGTTTTGAATTGCTATTATCTTAAAAGAGTTTTATTTTCATCAATATCTATTGTGACATTCAGTTAAAATGACAAAGACTCCCATGCTGGGCAAACTAAAGAAACCCTTTAGTTCACTGAATAAAAGACTGAGGCTGGCTGTGGAGGGTTTTTTAAATATTTTTGTTCATATTCTTTTGATGCTATAGCTCCTCTTAAATAATTTTCATGTACTATTAAAAGAACATGGTATTTAGTATACAGACAACTTTTTCACAAGGTTGGCTGTGAGTATGAAAGATTTGGTACATTGCTGCCATCTATGGATCAAAAATGAATATACCTTTTTTTTTTCTTTATAATACTGAATATACCTTTTAACACTAAATTTGCCTGATATTTCCCCATATATGTACCTTTCCTTGTATAAAACACTAGTGAATAATCATAGATTTATGTATACATATAGAAAGTCTACTGATTAGCATCTATTGAAATGGGAAACAATGAATCTAAGAGACATGGATATAGTGAGCCCAAGTATCAGCACTGGGCAGCACAGTGCTGATACAGTATTTTCCCGTGCTTACCCTTCCAGGTTATGAGTAGAGAAAATACTGTTGCATTATTAACCCCATTCTACAGTGAGGAAACAGGCTGAGAGAGCATTAGCAGTTTTCCCAAGTTTTGAAGCTGATCAGGGGAACAGTTGGTTTCAAAGGAATTCTGCCAGTCCTACTCTCTGGAATCTCTTTCCAATACTTTGCAGGGCTTGAACTTTCAGAAGACTTGTTTATTAACCCTTGCATATAGTAATCATTGTGTATATACAGCTAGCACCTAACCAGAAGCCTGCTTCTTCATTCTTTTGACATATATTCATGGCCCTACTCTTAGCCAAGAACTCTCTAGGATTTCAGAAACTGCTGGGATGGAAAAGGACAAGATCCTTGCACTGTTTGAGCTGACATTTTGGTGTAGAGAGAGGCAACAAAAGCATTTACATACACGGATGGCCAAGATGAGTTCAGAGAGTGTTAAGATCCAAGGGGGTGGAAAATTAGTAGTATGAAAATCAAAATCAGACCATTGCTAATATTTATGAAAATCTAAAGGATAAGGAGGTAAAAGTCACATTCAAAGCTTTTAGGAAAATAAAGCATAGTTGAGAAGACAGAACAAAGAATTCTATAACTAATTATTAATATATAACATAATAGTGTGAATATCAGGAAATAGTAATTTTTAAAAATGTGTAGCTCACATTCTACTTCTTGGGCCTCAGTGGCACAGAATAAGTAAAGTTTGATACTGATAAGAGTGATAAAGAATGACCTCATAAAGGATGGAATCTCAGCCAAGTCTCAAAGAGAGCAGTTGATTTTTACAGGGACAATACTGAGGCAGAGGAAACATTTGTGCAAAGGCCTGAATGTAGGATACTTAAGGGATGCATTTTGTAACATCAGGGTATAGGGGAAACATTTGTTTTTCTCCAACACAGGCACTTAGCATCACCTCAGGTTTTGTTAGATATTGTATTGCCAGTATCTTGCTAGTTTTTTGGCCGTGGTTCTGTGTCCAGAGCCACATTCTTAAAATAATATTTTTATCAAACAAGTTTCCTTTAAAAAAATGCAATAATCTTTATCGCTCTTAAGCATTTATTTTGATTTCCATTCTAAAATATTCAAGAAGTATATATTGAAAAAACTTAGCAAATAAAATGGCAAGTAAACGTAGAAATGTATAACAAGAAAATATTAGCTATTAAATGGTATTCTTCCTATAAAGTGAGCATTTCTTACTGGAATATTTTTATTTTCAAAAAGTCATCTGATTAAAACTAACTTTCTCTCTATGACATATCATGAGATACCTATTTTCATTAATGAATTCAACTTAAATTCTAACAATTGGAAAAAAAAATGCAATGACTGTGTTCTTTTTTGTTAAAGATTTATTTATCCAATTTATTTTTGGCTGTGGTGGGTCTTCACTGCTATGCGAGCTTTCCCTTGTTGTGGAGAGTAGGAGCTACTCATCCTCCTCGCGGTGTGAAGGCTTCTTATTGTGGTGGCTTCTTCAGAGCATGGGCTCTAGAGCGGGCGAGCCTCAGTAGTTGTGATGCACATGTTTAGTTACTCTGTGGCATGTGGGATCTTCCAGGACCAGGGATCAAATCTGTGTCCTCTGCATTGGCAGGCAGATTCTCAACTACTGTAACACCAGGGAGGCCCTGTGTTCTTACTTAGAAAAAATATGCAGTGGCTCTGTGTTCTAGAAAGCAATAAAGCAGTATAAGAAATCAGACATTTTTTTGCAAATAAAAGCTACAACTCCCTTTCTTGTTGTAAAGAGCTTCTCATTCCAGTTCTAAAAGGCCTCTCTAAGGAATCTAGCACATACCCAAATTTTAATATCTTAAATCAAATACCTATGAGCAAAAATACACGGTAACTGTTTTTTTGTTGCCTTAGTTGTGAAATTTGGAACATTTGAGGCAGCAAGAATTGTTAAATGATTCATAGGTATATATTCATTTCCAACTTATGTCCACAAGTTGGAGATTTATCTTTGAACTGGTCAATTTGATCAGTGTAAATAATCTACCCTGAATCTAAAATCCAAAGTGGTTCTTTGGGTGTGTAATTGAGCCAATGAATTGACAAATTGTCAGTTCACCTCTCTATGCAATTTGGCTGCGCTTGACTCTCTATATAAAGGCAATGATACTAATTGAAAGCACAAGTACATTTTAACCGTTATTCAGACAAGACACACAGTAATAAACCAAATTCTTTAGTTTTATTCATCTATCATGAATAATGTTATTACTAAGAAATGCATTATGCAAGCTATATTTTATTTTCTTCACAAATTACATGAAATCTTAGCTGCATGCTTTTACAGCTCATGCCATAATAAGCATTTTGGGCTCAAGTCCTTTCAATGTATTTTGCTCTGCTTTTGAAACTTTGTTGTTATTGTTTTTTTTTAATGATTGACATTGTTAAGAAAAGGACTCTAATATACTGCATCTGACTTTTTTCATTTAAGTGTTGTGGTAAATAATCCTGGACATGCCAGTAAAGCATGGATAGCACCTCCCTCAATTCTGTTTCTCATTTAAGAGCAAGGATCAGGGGACGCTCTGCATTTGTTCCTCCATTTTAACTTTGTATTTATAATTTCCAATATTTGTAGATTTCAAATCTTTTTGCCTTTCTGAGTGTGTCTAACTTCCTATAACATTTGTTTGATTGTAATTTTTAAAGTGATAGAAAGATGATAGATAGAAGGAAAACTACAGTGGAGGTAGTAGTCAGAAAAATTTTCCCACTGAAGGTGTATGTCTACCTTAAGGATTATTTTGTGTAATATACTGAGGACAAGAATGTAGGGGGATGGAAAGAGAAGGAGCGTATTCCAGAAAAATAAATTAAAAAAAATGTACAAAAATACAAAGGCAGGGGTAAGCTTGCAATCTCACACAAGTATTGTCATTTCTGGAGCATAATATGTGTGAAAGAATGTGAAGAGTCTAGAGGAGGAGGGAATTGGATACTGAAGGTCATTATACACCATGCTAAAGACTTTAGAGCTTTATATTGTATAATGGAGTAGAGGGAAGTAAGGGTAGGAAGTGTTTTGAAATTGTGACATGACTAGATTCTATTTTTAAAATATATGTTATTTAGTTGGAATGTGGACAAAGGATTGGGCAAGTCAGAGATAACAGTCCATTTTATTGATGACTTAAAGGGGGTGACTTTAGGTATGAAAAAGAGAAGATGGGAATCATCAGAGCCTGCTCACCAAATAAACATACAGTCTTTTTGACTTAAATATGCACAGTATGAGAGTTGTGAATTTAAGTTTTATTCAGGGACTTTACTGAGGACTGTAGCCTGCAAGATAGCCTCTCAGTAGTTTGGAGAAAAGCTAGCTAATATATATGCCTTTTGGGGGCTAGGATATACATGTGGTCAAGCAAACATCTTGGTTAAATATTTTTGCTAATCACAAAGAATGTGCATCTCGAATGAATGATTTTAGTGCTTTTCTATGCATGGGAAGATGTGAGAATTTGAGGTCATTGAAATTTTCCTGAAATATGTATTTAAGTCTCTATGGGCCTGTTTATCCAAAGCACAGACTGTTTTTCACCCTAAATTCTCCCCAAGGCAGAAGTCAGTGGGCAATTGCAGTGGATTATGACAAACCTTGTAGAACTGTGTGGTAAACATCTGTTTTTCTTTGTTTGCAGGCTGAAAAAGAAAGAAGGCTTTAAGATAGCTTCATTTTTTTCTGTTTTGAGTAATGAGATAAATAGTGCTATCCTTAACTAAAATAAATCGTAAGGAAAAAGGAACAGGTTTGGAGGGAAACAATTTTTCATTAAATTTTAAGTCTGTTGAATATCCTGAATGGAGTGAACATAGATGATTTGTTTTTTCACTGGGAAAAATAACAAATATACTGGTCCACAAATTTTGTTCTGAGGTACAAGATATTTAAAAGGAATCCAAAGCAAAAAAGAGCAAATGACATGGAGAAGAAGGTTTATACAGTTTCTGACATATATTAATTGCCTAAGAGAGATTTTTCTGAATGAGTAAACAAATTATGTGCCAGGTTCTTGTTGAGTGATAAGGACATATGGTGGCAGAGACCGTACTTGCTTTCAAAGAGACTGAAGTCCACTGGGGGAGACAGAACAATGCAAGTGCCCTTAGTGGAGGATACCTTCAAAGTTCTCAGTGAACAAGGTTTAATAAATTCAGGAAAACGTCTCACAGGTGTTACACCAAAGAGTTAGAGACAATCTTGCTGCAGTGTGAAAAATGGATTAGAAGTGACCAAGAGAGCCTGAACGTTCCTCTCAGCTTGGAACTACTGGTAGAGAAACCACCTTCCAATGGAGAAGACATAAGAGAGGTGGTTCGATCCCTCCTCCTCCTGGAGGAGGGCGTGGAAACTCACTCTTGTATTCTTGCCTGGAGAATCCCATGGGCAGAAAAGCCTGGCCAACTCCTGTCCATGGGATCTCAAAGAGTGAGGCATGAATGAGCAACGAACACTACCCTTTGTATCCTGGTCTGTGTAGGAGAGTGAAAGCCTAACCTCAGTGAGCACCAGTTAGCTAACACAGGTGATCTCATCACCATGACCAACCTCCCTGTGAACTTCCAGCAGTGCTTTTCCAGCAGCATGATCCAGAGCTTAAAATATCTCCTGCCCTCTGTTTCAGCAGAGTTGACTCCAGTCTCCCTTCCCTATTGTATTATTTCTCCTTTCATACCAGAAATGTTCAGGTTTGCCCAGATTTACTTGTACTTGTGTGCGTGTATAATTAGTTCTACGTGTGTAATTAGTTTTACCATGTGAAGATTTATTTAACCATCACATGGTGAGGATACAGAATAGCTCAATAAACACAAGAATTGTGTTGCCCTTTGCTAATCAAATTTCTTATTTTCCCTTCTTCCTGCTGATGCTGAAGCTCCAATACTTTGGCCACCTGATGCAAAGAGCCAACTCATTGGAAAAGATCCCATTTCTGGGAAAGATTGAGGGCAGGAGGAGAAGAGGGTGACAGAGGATGAGTTGGTTGGATGGCATCATACCCTCAATGGACATGGTTTGAGCAAACTCCAAGAGGTAGTGGACAGGGAAACCTGGCATGCTGCAGTCCATGGGGTCACAAAGAGTCAGACACGACTGAGCAACTGAACAATAACAATAAATCCTTCCTGCCAGGTTCTTAACCTTTGGCAACCACTGACCTGTTCTCCAGTTCTATAATTTTTCCATTTCAATGTTTTCTTTGAAATGGATTTATGAAATATGTAGCATTTTGGAATTGGCATGAACCAACATGATTCTCTTCTGAATCATATACTACTAACTATATAATAATTCAGACTATCTGAATTATTGCATATATCAGTAGTTTGTTTTTTTTTTTTTTTTAAATTAAGCAATATTCCAAGCACAGTTTGCTTAAACATCTACCTGTTGAAAGACAGATGGTTGGTCTGTAGGTTTTAGTTATTATGATTAAATCTGCTGTAGGCATTCATGTACAGCTTTGTGTGTGTGTCTTCATTTCTCTGGGATAAATGCAGAGGAAGAGTGTAATTGCCCAGTTCTATGGCAGTTGCATGTTTAGTTTTATAATAAATAGCCAAACTGTTTTCAAATTTGTTGCACCACTTTACATACCTACCAGAAAAGCCTGAGGGATACTGTATCTCTTCATCCTCTTTAGCATTTGATGTTTTCACAGTTTTGTATTTTTTTTTTTTTTTAGTCATTTTGATAGATATTTGGTGAAATCTCATGGTGGTTTTTACATTTCCCTGATGATGAATGATGCAAAACAACTTTACATGTGCTTATTTGCTATCTGATTATCCTCGTCGGTAAACTGTCAGTAAACTGTCTGTTCATGTCTGGAAGTTTTCAAGATTGTAGACAACTTTGGTTACTACAGTGAACCATGAGAAAGAAAAAGGAACCACCACTGGAAAAATGTTAAGGATATGAAGAAATCAATATTAAGGGATCTTTAAGGGGTGGTTCTTTGGAGATAAGGATGTGGAAAAGAGTAAATTTAAGGGTGATACCCAGATTTCTGACCAACTCATTATAAATAAAATGGCCAGTTCAACTGGTTGAAGATAAACCAAAACAAAGCAAAGCAAAGAAGAGAATACACTTCATTAAGAGATATTTGTGAAGATACTTATGAAATATATACATGTGTTTCATTTTATTCAAGAGGTCTAAACATTATTTGAGTATGTGATAAAATTTGTTCATTGTGTTTGATCATTTCAGCTTCTTGGTAACTGTTACAGCCTAAGAATTCATTGAGATTTTCCAAGAAGATTATTTAAAATAGAAAAGTCAATGGCTCTCCCAACCTCTTCAGGTAAAGAAATAGTGCTTACCAACTATTCTGCTGATCAATACAGACTTTCCTTGTTTATTTTATGGACTATTACATAATTCTATAACCCTTCCTCAAACACACATGCACACATACAAAGTATGAATTTTTCCCAAATATAAAATAATAAAGAGGAAGTTACTGTCTTCTGTAAGAAAAGAGGAAAATCAAAAATGTTTGTGCAACTTTACTGTATAAGAAGACATAATTTTGAGTTCTTGAACCATAGG
The DNA here is from genome assembly GCF_000754665.1 of Bison bison bison. NCBI lineage: Eukaryota > Metazoa > Chordata > Mammalia > Artiodactyla > Bovidae > Bison > Bison bison. The sequence goes on along the minus strand of NW_011494748.1, from coordinate 3,153,148 downwards.
AAAATAAACCGCAGGTGAAGAGACCATAGACTGTAAATGCCAAATAAATACTTTCATAGGTCTGTGAAATGATAACAGCTCAGTTGATGTTAACTTGATGTCTCCAAGTAAATGATTGTGCTCAGAAGGAGCTGGATACGGCTTAAAGGTTAATGGCTGCTTTCATAACTGTGCACACTGTATTCATACAGGCATCAACTCCTTTTATAAAACACTGTTCCAATGAGACCAGCAATTTCTAGTTTCCAAGAACAAAACCTTGTCTTAGGATAAAAAGGAAGGCAGAGTATTGTAAAAATCCTTACCACTGTTTTGACTGTATTGATATTGGTGACTTTTTACTTTATGTCTTAAAGATATTTCACAGTGGATACAAAATTGATGGCACTTTCTTGGAAATTTTAAATCCCCAAAGGATCGGCTGAGATCTGGAGTGGGACAAGCAGCGGAGATTTGAAAAAAAGATGATATGATGAAAAATAGCTAGGCTTTAAGGATGATTGTGTTCCCTGCAGTTGACAAATTAAATGTGTTAATTACTTTGAGAATAGTGGTTATTTATTACTGAAATATATTAAGGAAAGCAAAATGATAAAAGAAATAGAAAAAGGAAAAAGAATAACATTCAAGTACTATCATCTGTTAATAATAACCTTCATTTATATTTTCTGAACATTTAATTTTTAAAAATTTTCAGGTAGATATTCTTATGATGCACTACTCTCATGCATATGTTATAAAACAAAAAAGATCTGAAAGATTTTATGTTTCATAAAACAAGTCACAAGAGTGAAATGATTCAATAGTTTTCATTAATAGTTGTTTTACATTTATTTTATATTGTTTTCAAAATGTAACGTCTCTAATCTGTGGATTTTTGTAGAAATGTTAAGTACTTTGGCACTCTTGATTTTAGTTATACAGGTCCACCCCCAAACAAAAGTTCAGCTAATGACTTCAGGAATAATGACTGTCCTTATTTGCATGAAGATAATAATGTGCCAGGTCTTACTCAGATACTGATCTGTCAGTCAAACCCTTTATCTTGTATATAATATCTAACTTCCACAGTATAGAAAGCTGTCCATTTATCTAAGACAGTGCCAGGCAGGCAGGAATATGCCATCTGGAACTACATTCTTTCCTTAATATATAACCCATGTCTCTTGAATTGTCAGGTAATTTGAAAGGAAAAGTATCACTGTACATCTTTCTCATTCAAATTACATTGTCCATCTTCTTTCTCCTAGCCTTTATCCTGCCTGTATCTCTGAGAACTCTCTCAGAATATAAAATTAACTAGGCAAAAAATAGGAAAGTTACCTATACCAGTTGTTAAAATATGAACCTAAATTGCAAGTCCAATTTCTTTTCATAGCCTGATGTTTTTTAAAAGTATATAAGCAATTTAACTACTATTGTATATCCAGAGAATTGGAGATTTATAAGAGAAATGTTTTGATTTCAACCTCCGTGAAGCTGAAGGTAGATTGGAAGGGAAGCTTTTGTTCTGGTCACTGAAGAAGAGTCTCAGTTAGTTGGGGGAGGGAGTAGGTGGGTTGAAATGTAAGTCTTGTGTCTGAATTCAGGTGGGGGCAAATCCTTGGAAGAGCCAGATCAGAGTACTCTGTTTTTCAGACTTGTTGTTGTCAAGGGAAAGAGAGAATGGGGAAGGAATGGATTGGGAATTTGGGATTAGCAGATGCAAACTATTACATAGAGAATAAACAGCATCATCCTACGTACAGTACAGGGAACTATATTCAATATCCTGTAATTAGGCATCATGGAAAAGAATAAGAAAGAATATATATATGTATAACTGAACCAGTTTACTGCACAGCACAAATTAACACAAAATAGTAAATCAACCAGACTTAAATAAATTTTAAAATAAGAGTATTCTGATCTTTTATGAAATGTGTTCTCATAGATGCATGAGGCAAAGCTTGAAAGGGGTGTGTGTGTATGTACAATATGCACACACATTTTAAAACTGTGTTTTTAATTGAAAGATTTATTGAGAAAAAATGAAAGAGGACATGAGTTGGAAATCCATCTTGCAGCTAAAGAAGCTTTAGATTGTAATTCTAATTTGCTTTGGGCTATTGGATTCCTCAGAAAATTCTAAGCGGGAATTTTGCTTTCCTATAATTTAACAGGTGTGTGTGACAATAATAACTTAATAATCGTTAAATTAGTGTAAATAGAGATGAATTATTTGGGCACTTTCTTTGGGCTTTCCATTATCTAACAGTACCCAGGAAAGTCATACTCACATCCAATATGAGTTTCAGTTAATGATAAAGTGGGTCATTTTTCATTTGACTGAATTTAAAGTTAAAATGCAGACAATTTCAAAGTTTCTAGGAGAGCAGAATCAAGATTGCTGGGAGAAATATCAGTAACCTCAGATATGCAGATGACACCACCCTTATGGCAGAAAGTGAAGAGGAATTCAAAAGCCTCTTGATGAAAGTGAAAGAGGAGAGGGAAAAAGTTGGCCTAAAGCTCAACATTCAGAAAACTAAGATCATGGCATCTGGTCCCATCACTTCATGGCAGATAGATGGGGAAACAGTGGAAACAGTGGCTGACTTTATTTTTCTGGGCTCTTAAATCACTACAGATGGTGATTGCAGTCATGAAATTAAAAGACAGTTACTCCTTGGAAGGAAAGTTATGACCAACCTAGACAGCATATTAAAAAGCAGAGACATTACTTTGCCAACAAAGGTCCGTCTAGTCAAGGATATGGTTTTTCCAGTGGTCACGTATGGATATGAGAGTTGGACTGTGAAGAAAGCTGAGCACCGAAGAACTGA
>NW_011494748.1:3147123-3150223 GCF_000754665.1 Bison bison bison | reverse complement strand
AAAGGTCCGTCTAGTCAAGGATATGGTTTTTCCAGTGGTCACGTATGGATATGAGAGTTGGACTGTGAAGAAAGCTGAGCACCGAAGAACTGATGCTTTTGAACTGTGGTGTTGGAGAAGACTCTTGAGAGTCCCTTGGACTGCAAGGAGATCCAACCAGTCCATTCTAAAGGAGATCAGTCCTGGGTGTTCGTTGGAAGGACTGATGCTGAAGCTGAAACTCCAGTACTTTGGCCACCTCATGTGAAGAGTTGACTCATTGGAAAAGACTCTGATGCTGGGAAGGATTGGGGACAGGAGGAGAAGGGATGACAGAGGATGAGATGGCTGGATGGCATCACCGACTCGATGGACATGAGTTTGGGTAAACTCCGAGAGTTGGTGATGGGCAGGGAGGCCTGGCATGCTGCGATTCATGGGGTAGCAAAGAGTTGGACACGACTGAGCGACTGAAGTGAACTGAACTGAACTGAGGAGAGCAGAAAAGCATGTGGTGATCAAACATATGTGAGAGAGCAAGGATAAAACAGAAAGAGGAAGGAATTTACAACTGTCACTTTGTATATCTTCTCATGTGGTTCTAAATAATTTTATTTGTTATCAAATAAAACAGACTTGAAGATGACAAATTTTTGAAGTGAGAAGCTGTCTTTCTTTCAATTTAATTTTATTTTAATTGGAGGAAAGTTGCTTTTCAATTTCATGTTAGTTTTTGCTGTACAACCACGGGAATCAGTCAAAATTATACATATATCCCTGCCCTTTGGAGACTCCCTCCCCTCCCTCCACTCCACTGCTCTAGGTCATCACAGAGCCCAGGATGGACTCCCTGTGTTATTTATCAGCTTCCCACTATTTTACACATGACCAGGTTTCTTTCTATGGAAAATGAGGAATTCAAAAGCTCTTTAAGAACTATTGGTGAAGGTAATTTTTTTTTTATTTAGAAATGAGATACATAAATTATATTTGAACATTACTGACAGGATTAGGTTTTAATAAATTATGATAGAAATTGTATATGAAAGAATTTTCTAGAATATTTTATTTTTTTAATTTAAATTTATTTATTTTAATTGGAGGCTAATTACTTTACAATATTGTACTGGTTTTGCCATACATCAACATGAATCCGCCACGAGTGTACACGTGCTCCCCATCCTGAACCCCCCTCTCACCTCCCTCCCTATACCATCCCTCTGGGTCATCCCAGTGCACCAGCCCCAAGCATCCTATATTCTGCATCAAACCTGGACTGGTGATTCATTTTTTATATGATATTATACATGTTTCAATGCCATTCTCCCAAATCATTCCCCCCTCTCCCTCTCCCACAGAGTCCAAAAGACTGTTCTATACATCTGTGTCTCTTTTGCTGTCTTGCATACAGGGTTATTGTTACCATCTTTCTAAATTCCATATATATGCGTTCAGTTCAGTTCAGTTCAGTCGCTCAGTCGTGTCCGACTCTTTGAAACCCCGTGAATCGCTGCACTCCAGGCCTCCCTGTCCATCACCAGCTCCCGGAGTTCACTCAGACTCACGTCCGAGTCAGTGATGCCATCCATCCGTCTCATCCTCTGTCGTCCCCTTCTCCTCCTGCCCCCAATCCCTCCCAGCATCAGAGTCTTTTCCAATGAGTCAACCTGTATTGGTGTTTTTCTTTCTGGCTTACTTCACTCTGTATAATAGGCTCCGGTTTCATCCACCTCATTATAACTGATTCAAATGTATTCTTATTTTATTAAATTGATCAAGCTTGGAGCATAATTGCAAATGAACAATTTAACATGCTTCATAAACATAGTGTAATAGTTTCCTTAAAAGACGTGTTTACCAGACTGGCATTTATACAAATTATTCTGTAAAGTATTATCAGAAATCCTCTTAATTTAGATATCTTATCATACTTTTAGAAGGAGATTCTAGACCCTGAGATATTTGTATGCTTAAGTATCAACATACTTTTAGAATGCAATATTCTTCAGAGAACTCTATGCCACTTAGCAGAATGATATAAGAAAAAAGGAAAAAAAGGAAGGAAGTCAGAAAGGCAGGCAGGCTGGAAGGGAGGATGGAAGCAAAGAAGGAAAGAAAGAAGAAAGGGAAAAAGAAAAGAGAAAGGAAAAGAATGATGAGGAAATTGAACCTTGGAATCTATGGAAAGCGCAACAATGAGCTCTAGTGGCAAAATGTTAGAATGTCAAGCGTGGGTGAAATTCAGCAATGATCTTTCTTTTAAACATTCAGTAAACATTTCTCAGTCTTCAAATGAGGATTAATTTGTGGAAACAGAATTGCTGTAAATGAGAATCTCATTAACTTCCACGTACTATTAACTACCTGGGTAGTCGATCTATAATTTATATATCACATTTAAATTATCTACCATAGGTTTTTGTTGTTGTTGCTTTTTAAACAACACCAACAAGATTATTTTGGTAACTGCATATTTTATGTTGGAGATGACATAACGTATACTGCATCTGATCAAGTTATTCTTAAGTTAACTTGGGTTTTAAAAGAGTACTGATTTATGGGCTGTGCACTTGATAATATATGTGAGCCATCTCGTCCCTCTGCTCCACCATCTGCTTCCTTCACACACGGGCACAATTGTAAAACAGGAAGAACGCTTCTTTTCTGTAAAAATGACAAAACTATATTTTAATTTTTCAGTTCAGGTCAGTGGAGATGTATAAATATAATTTAATAAACATATACCAGACATCAGTTCACAAAAAAACTTCAGTTTTTACTTTGTTCTCACAACTCTTGGCAGAAACAGGTTTGATTTTTTAATGATGGATAAATTTATGGGATTATTTTAATCCCAAATCCTTAATCAGAATAGCAACTAACATCTGTAATCTTGAATATAATTTTTTAAACTCTTTATTTGTTGAATATTTCTTGAATAAGGAAATATGCCACAAACTGGGCCAGATGTTATGTTATGTTTCTTGATTTTTTTCTAAACAGCAATGATCATCGAATTAACATTATTGTTCACACTTTTTTTTGAAGAGAGTGCAAAAGCTTAAAACGGTTAAATGAAACACAAATCTTAGACATTCAAATTTGAGATTTAAAATCAGAT
>NW_011494748.1:3131053-3147023 GCF_000754665.1 Bison bison bison | reverse complement strand
TACCTACCCACAAATCCTAAGCTTTCCCTGCCACACCTCATGGCTGTTGCCTTGGTTCCTATATAAAGGAATTTATCACAATGAATATAAAAATACAACTACCACAACTAATGTCATGTATATTTTATTTATATCAAACTTTAATATGTATAAGCTATTCTAACATATTTAATATTTTAATCTCACATTTTAATATGTTTAATGTATCTGGATTTTAAATAGGAATTCTTACTCCAGTCATAATGTTTTCATTGTGAAATATCCACCACTCTTGAAGGAACTATTTTAAAGTAATGTTTTTTCTGATCTTAACTGATACGTGAAGGAAAATGATCATGTCCTTAATACTCAAACAAAGCATGGCTACATATGCTTGTCTAATCTACAGAAAGGTAAAGGGAAAACTTTAGTTTTGGAAAGATATTTTGTTCATATTTCTTTACAACACTTCAGTTGCAGTCTAAATTAGTCAGGGATTTTGATCAGATCCAAATGGAAGGAATTTTCAATGTGGGCATTTCTGCCATATGGGATAACAGCATGGGGCACATGACAACCACCTCCCACTGGACATGAGTGTACAGAGCTGTTTAATACCTGCTAAATACATCAATTAAAAATCCTTACTACTTGTAAAAAATGCCATTTAAGAATCACGTTTTTTAGCAGCTGTTACATGGCTTTCCCTATAGAATTATAAAACCACAAATCCCACTTCAGTCAATTCTAGAGAGAGTACCTGTCAAGTTTTAACTAACAGACATATTGTATCTCAAAAACCTGGACCAAACTTGAACCTTTAGTTTCAAGTTAGCTAAATCAACATACAATTTTGAATAATCAAATTTTGTATGAAGTAAAATAAACACATAGAGAGACATAATAGTTCCATCTAGAGCTCTGTCTGGTGGGGTTTGATTAGTTTGAATTCTCATGTAACCCTCTGAATTATTTATTTTTAATACATTATATATATATATATGCATGAATGTATGTATATGTATATATGTGAAATGGTTACCATGATAAAATTAGTTAATACATCCATCACATCACCCTTTTGCCTATGTGTGTATGTGTATGTGTGTGTGTGTGTGTGTGTGTGTGGTGAGAACATTTAAGATCTACTTTCTAAGTGAATTTCAAGGATAAATTAAAGCACTGTTAACTATAGCTACTATGTTGAATATTAGATCTCCTGAACTTATTCATTTATAACTAAAAGTTTGTACCCCTTGACCAACATCTCAATTATCGCATGTCCCAGACCTTGGAAATCACTATTTTACTCTTTTTGTAGGAGTTAGACACTTTTAAATTCTGCATCATAGAGATATCACATGGTATTTACTTTTTGCTCTCTCCTGTATCTCACATAGCAAAATGCCCTCAAACTTGCTCATGCTTTCACAATTGAAAGATAACTTATTTATGGATGAATAACATTATATAGATACATGTGTTCATGTTTTGTTTAACTATTCATCCATTGACAGACACAGGATTTTTCTGTCTTAGCTGTTGTGAACACTACTGCCATAACACGGGGGTGCAGATAATTCTTTGATTCTACTTTTGTTTCCTTTGCTGTATATCCAGAAGTAAGATTTATGGATCATGTGAAAATGAATTACTATCATACACTGCATCAAAAGACTGAAAGATAAAAAAACACATGATGATATCACTAGATGCAAAAACACGTTTGAAAATATTTGACATTCTTTTAATATAAACACTCACAATGACCTGGGTATAGAAGAAATGTACTTTAAAATAAAGATATATATGACAGTTCAGTTGAGTTCAGTTGCTCAGTCATGTCTGACTCTTTGCGACACCATGGACTCCAGCACACGAGATCTCCCTGTCCATCACCAACTCCCAGAGTTTAATCAAACTCGTGTCCATTGAGTCCATGATGCCATCTAACCATCTCATCCTCTGTCATCCCCTTCTCCTCCCACATTCAGTCTTTACCAGCATCACGGTTTTTACCAAGGAGTCACTTCTTCCCATGAGGTGGCCAAAGTATTGGAGTTTCAGCTTCAGCATCAGTCCTTCCAATGAATATTCAGGACTGATTTCCATTAGGATGTACTGGTTGGATCTCTTCTCAGTGCAAGGGACTCTCAAGAGACTTATCCAACACCACAGTTCAAAAGCATCAATTCTTCAGTGCTCAGCTTTCTTTATAGTCCAACTCTCACATCCATATGTGACTACTGGAAAAACAATAGCTTTGACTAGATGGATCTTTGTTGGGAAAGTAATGCCTCTGCTTTTTAATATGCTATCTAGGTTGGTCATAACTTTTCTTCCAATGAGCAAGAGACTTTTGATTTTGTGGCTGGAGTCACCATCTGCAGTGATTTTGGAGCCCCCCCCAAATAAAGTCTGTACAGTTTCTACTGTTCCCCCATCTATTTGCCATGAAGTGATGGGATCAGATGCGGTGATCTTAGTTTTCTGAATGCTGAGTTTTAAATCAACTTTTCACTCTCCTCTTTCACTTTCATCTAGAGGCTCTTTAGTTCTTCTTCAATTTCTGCCATAAGGATGGTGTCGTCTGCATATCTGAGGTTATTGATATTTCTCCCAGAAATCTTGATTCCAGCTTGTGTTTCATCCATCCTGGATTTCACATCATGTACTCTCTATATAAGTTAAATAAGCAGGGTGACAATATACAGCCTTGATGCACTCATTTCCCAATTTGGAAACAGTCTGTTGTTCCATGTCCAGTTCTAACTCTTTCTTCTTGACCTGCATACAGATTGCTCTGGAGGCAGGTCAGGTGGTCTGGTTTTCCTGTTTCTTTAAGAATTTCCCACTATTTGTTGTGATCCACACAGACAAAGGCTTTGGCACAGTCAATAAATCAGAAGTAGATGTTTTTCTTAGCTCCCTTGCTTTTCAATGATTCAAAGGACGTTAGCAATTTGATCTCTGGTTCCTCTGCATTTCTAAATCGAGCTTGAACATCTGGAAGTTCATGGTTCATGTACTGGGTTGGAGAATTTTGAGCATTACTTTGCTAGCGTGTGAGATGACTACCTTGTATCTCAGTATTCAGTATTCTTAGAATATTCAGTGTTCTTGCCTTGAGAACCCCATGAACAGTATGGAAGGGCAAAAAGAAAGACACTGAAACATGAACTGCCCAGGTCGGTTGGTGCCCAATATGCTACTGGAGATCAGTGGAGAAATAACTCCAGAAAGAATGAAGAGATGGAGACAAAGCAAAAACAAACACTCAGCTGTGAATGTGACTGGTGATGGAAGCAAGATCTGATGCTGTAAAGAGGAATATTGCATAGGAATCTGGTATGTTAGGGCCACAAATCAAAGCAAATTGAAAGTGGTCAAACAGAGATGGCAAGAATGAACGTCAACATTTTAGGAATCAGCGAACTAAAATGGACTGAAATGGATGAATTTAACTCAAATTACCATTATATCCATTACTGTGGGTAAGAATCCCTTAAGAGAAATGGAGTAGCCATCATAGTCAACAAAAGAGTCAGAAATATAGTACTTGGATGCAATCTCAAAAATGACAGAATGATCTCTGTTCGTTTCCAAGGAAAGCCATCCAATATCAGAGTAATTCAGGTTTATGCCCCAACCAGTAATGCTGAAGAAGCTGAAGTGGAACAATTCTATGAAGATCTACAAGATTTCTAGAACTAACACCCCAAAAATATGTTCTTTTCATTATAGGGGGCTGGAATGCAAAAGTAAGAACTCAATAAATACCTGGAGTAATAGGAAAATTTGGCCTTGGAGTACAAAATGAAGCAGGGCAAAGACTAATAGAGTTTTGCCAAGAGAACACACTGCTCATAGCAAACACCCTCTTCCAACAACACAAGAGAAGACTCTACACATGGACATTATCAGATGGTCAACACCAAAATCATATTGATGATATTCCTTGCAACCAAAGATGGAGAAGCGTTATACAGTCAGCAATAACAAAATCAGGAGCCGACTATGGTTCAGATCATGAAATTCTTATTGCCAAATTCACACTTAAATTGAAGACAAGGGGGACAACCACTAGATCATTCAGGTATGAAGTAAATCAAATTTCTTATGATTATACAGTGGAAGTGAGAAATAGATTTAAGGGACTAAATCTGATAGAGTGCCTGATGAACTATGGATGGAAGTTTGTGACATTGTACAGGAGACAGGGATCAAGACCATCCCCAAGAAAAAGACATGCAAAAAAGCATAATGGCTGTCTGAAGATGCCTTACAAACAGCTTTGAAAAGAAAAGAAGCAATAAGCAATGGAGAAAAGGAAATATATACCCATTTGAATGCGGAATTTCAAAGAATAGCCAGGAGAGATAAGAAAGCCTTCCTCAGTAATCAGTGCAAAGAAATAGACAAAAACAACAGAATGCAGAAGTCTAGAAATCTCTTCAAGAAATTAGAGATACCAAGCAAACTTTTCATGCAAAGATGGGCTCAATGAAGGACAGAAATTGTATGGACCTAACAGAAGCAGAAGATATTAAGAACTGACAAGAATACACAGAAGAACTGTACAAAAAATATCTTCACAACCCAGATAATCATGATGGTGTGATCACTCACCTAGAGCCAGACATCTTGGAATGTGCAGTCAAGTGGGCCTTAGAAGGCATCACTATGAACAAAGCTAGTGGAGGTGATGGCATTCCAGTTGAGCTATTTCAAACCCTAAAAGATGATGCTGTGAAAATGCTGCACTCAATATGCCAGCAAATTTGCAAAAAAATCAGCAGTGGCCTCGGGACTGGAAAAGGTCAGTTTTCATTCCAATCCCAAAAAAAGGCAATGCTGAAGAATGCTCAAAGTCCTGCACAATTGCACTCATCTTACATGCTAGTAAGCAATGATCAAAATTCTCCATGCCAGGCTTCAATAATACATGAACCGTGAACTTCCAGATGTTCTAGTTGGTTTCAGAAAAGGCAGAGGAACCAGAGATCAAATTGCCAACATCCACTGGATCATCGAAAAAGCCAGAGAGTTCCAGAAAAAGACACTTATTTCTGCTTTATTGACTATGCCAAAGCCTTTGACTGTGTGGATCACAATAAACTGTGGAAAATTTGAAAGAGATGGGAATACCAGACCACCTGACCTGCCTCTTGAGAAATTTGTATGCAGGTCAGGAAGCAACAGTTAGAACTGGACATGGAACAACAGACTAGTTCCAAATAGGAAAAGGAGTGCATCAGGCTGTATATTGTCACCCTGCTTATTTACTTATATGCAGAGTATATCATGTGAAATGCTGGGTTGGATGAAGCACAAGCTGGAATTAAGATTGCCAGGAGAAATATCAATAACCTCAGATATGCAGATGATACCAACCTTATGGAAGAAAGTGAAGAAGAACTAAAGAACCTCTAGATGAAAGTGAAAGAGGAGAGTGAAAAAGTTGGCTTAAAGCTCAACATTCCAAAAACTAAGATCATGGCATCTGGCCCATCACTTCACGGCAAATAGATGGGGAAACAGTGGGAGACTATTTTTGGGGGAGAGTCCCTTGGACTACAATGAGATTCAACTAATCCATCCTAAAGGAAATCAATCCTGATTTTCATTGGAAGGACAGATGTTGAAGCTGTAACTCCAAAACTTTGGCCACTTAATGCGAAGAACTGTCTCAATGGAAAAGACCCTGATGCTGGTAAGGATTGAAGGCAGGAGAAGGGGATGTCAGAGGATGAAATTGTTGGATGGTATCACTGACTCAAGTTTGAGTAAACACCACGTTGGTGATGGACAGTGAGGTCTGGTTTGCTGCAGTCCATGGGGTCACAAAGAGTCAAATACGACTGAGCAACTGAACTGAAATAAACTGAGTCAAGGCTATGGTTTTTCCAGTAGTCATGTATGGATGTGAGAGTTGGAATATAAAGAAAGCTGAGTGCTGAAGAATTGATGCTTTTGAACTGTGGTGTTGGAGAAGACTCTTGAGAGTGCCTTGGACTTCAAGGAGATCCAACCAGTCCGTCCTAAAGGAGATCAGTCCTGAGTGTTCATTGGAAGGACTGATGTTGCAGCTGAAACTCCAATACTTGGACCACCTGATGTGAAGAGCTGACTCATTTGAAAAGACCCTTATGCTTGGAAAGATTGAAGGTAGCAGGAAAAGGGGAGAACAGAGTACGGTATGATTGGATGGCATTACCGACTAAATGGACATGAGTTTGTATAAACTCCAGGAGTTCATGATGGACTGGGAGGCCTGTCGTGCTGCAATCCATGGTGTTGCAAAGAGTCAGACATGACAGAGTTACTGAATTGACTGAGATGCGTACAATTGTGAGGTAGTTTTAACATTCTTTGGCATTGCCTATCTTTGGGATTGGAATGAAAACTGACCTTTTCCAGTTCTGTGACCATGTTTAGTTTTCCAAATTTGCTGGCCTATTGAGTGCAGCACTTTCACCGCATCATCTTTTAGGACTTAGTACGCAGCTGGAATTCCATCACCTCCACTAGCTTTGCTCATAGTGATGCTTCCTAAGGCCCACTTGACTTCACATTCCAGGATGTCTGGCTCTAGGTGAGTGATCACACCATCACGAATATCTGGGTCGTGAAGATCTTTTTTTGTATAGTTCTTCTGGGTATCGCTGCCACCTCTTTTTAATATCTTCTGCTTCTGTTCGGTCCATACTGTTTCTTTCCTTTATTGAGCCCATCTTTGCATGAAAATTTCCCTTGGTATCTCTAATTTTCTTGAAGAGACCTCTACTCTTTCCCATTCTATTGTTTTCCTTTATTTCTTTGCATTGTTCACTGAGGAACGCTTCCTTATGTCTCCTTGCTATTCTTTGGAACTCTGCATTCAAATGGGCATATCTTTCCTTTACTCCTTTTTCCTTTCACTGCTCTTCTTTTCATAGCTGTTTGTAAGACAGAGCTACAGAGCAATTAGGCAAGAAGAAAAACAAAAGGCATCCTAACTGAAAAGGAAGGAGTAAAATTATTTCTCTTTTTAAAAGACATATATTAGAAACCTGAACCATTTTGCCTTCTTGCATTCATTTTCCTGGGGATGGTGTTGATCACTGCCTCCTATACAGTGCCATGGACATCTGTCCATAGTTCTTTGGGCACTCTTTCTATCAGATCTAGTCCCTTGTAACTATTTCTCACTTCCACTGTATAATCATAAGGGATTTGATTTAGATCATACCTGAATGGTCTAGTGATATTCCCTACTTTCAATTCAAGTCTGAATTTGGCAATAAGAAGTTCATGATCTGAGCCATAGTCAGGTCCCAGTCTTGTTTTTGCTAACTGTATAGAGTTTCTCCATCTTTGGTTGCAAGGAATATGATCAATCTGATTTCAGTATTGACCATCTGGTGATGTCCACGTGTAGTTTTCACTTGTGTTTTTGGAAGAGGGTGTTTGCTATGAGCAGTGCATTCTCTTGGTAAAACTCTGTTAGCCTTTGCCCTGCTTCATTCTGTACTTCAAGGCCAAATTTCCCTATTACTCCAGGTATTTCTTGACTTCTTACTTTTGTATTCCTGTCCCCTATAATGAAAAGGACATCTTTTTTGAGTGTTAGTTCTAGAAATCTTGTAGGTCGTCATAGAACCGTTCCACTTCAGCTTCTTCAGCATTACTGGTTGGGACATAGACCTGAATTACTTTGATATTGGATAGCTTTCCTTGGAAATGAACAGAGATCATTCTGTCATTTTTGAGATTGCATCCAAGTACTGCATTTCAGACTTTTGTTTACTATGATGGCTATTCCATTTCTTCTAATGGATTCTTAGCCACAGTAGTAGATATAATGGTCATCCGAGTTAAATTTGCTCATTTCAGTCCATTTTAGTTTGTTGATTCCTAATATGTTGATGTTCATTCTTACCATCTCCTGTTTGAACACTTCCAGTTTGCCTTTACAGCATTGTACTTTTCTTTCATCACCATTCACCTCCACAGCTGAGTGTTGTGTTTGCTCTGGCTCTGTCTCTTCATTCTTTCTGGAGTTATTTCTCCACTTATCTCTAGTAGCATATTGGGCATCTACTGACCTGTGAAGTTCATCTTTCAGTGTCCTTTCCTTTTGCTTTTTCATACTCTTGATGGGGTTCTCAAAGCAAGAATATTGACGTGGCTTGCCATTCCCTTCTCCAGTGGACCATCTTTTGTCAGGATTCTCGATCATGATCTGTCCTTCTGGAGAGGCAGCTGTGTAGTGCTAGGATGGTGGCTGCACAGTGCTAGAGTGACTGTGAGGAGATAAAGACCAAAAAGCCCCAGCAAGACAGTAGGTGTCTGGAGAGGTGGCTGCACGGCATTGAAGCAACTTTGAGAAGATACCCCACATCCAAGGATAAAGGAGAATCCCCAGCAAGATGGTAGAAGGGGAGAAATCATGTTTAGAATCAAACTGCATGCCCGCCAGACACGTTCAGAGGGCTCAAACGTATCTTGTTCACTTCAGGCCCCAGAGACCCCACAGAGACTGAGACAGAGCTGTGTTTGAGTGTCTCCTGAGGAGGTACAGGTCAGCAGTGGACTGCTGCAGCAGCAGAGGCTCTGGGTGCAGTAGACCTGAGCACGTCATAAGCCCACTTGGAAGAGGTTACCATTAACCCACCATAGAGCTGTCAGAACTTACACAGGACTGGGAAACAGACTCTTGGAAGTAATAAAGAGAACCTTGTGCACACCAGATCCCAAGAGAAAGGAGCAGTGACCCCAGAAGAGACTGACCCAGAATAACCTGTGATTGTCCAGGAGTCTCCAGCGGAGGCATGTGTCAGCGGTGGCCTGCTTCAGGGTTGGGGGCACTGAGTGCAGCAATGCATGTGTGGGACCTTTTGAAGGAGGTCACCATTATCTTCATTAACTCCACCATAGTTTGGCCTCAGGTCAAATAACAAGGAGGAAACACAGCCTCACCCTTCAACAGAAAATTGGATTAAAGATTTATTGAGCATGGCCAGTCCATCAGAACAAGACCCAGTTTCCCCCTAGTCAGTCTCTCCCATCAGGAAGCTTCCATATGCCTCATCCTTCTCCATCAGAGGGCAGGGAGACTGAAAAGCACAATCACAGAAAACTAACCAGTTAGATCACATGGACTATAGCCTTGTCTAACTTGATGAAAATATGAGCCATGCCATATATGACAAGCCCACAGCTTAACATCATACTCAGCGATGGATAGTCAAAAGCATTTCCTCTAAGATCTGGAGCAGGACAAGTTTGGTCACTTTCAATTCTTCTATTCAACATAATCCTGGAAAGGCTAGACAGAGCAATTAGGCAAGAATAAAAACAAAAGGTACCCTAATTGAAGAGGAAAGAGTAAAATTATCTCTCATTTTAGAAGACATATATAAGAAACCTGAAATAATCCACCAAAAAAAAAAAGAAGTAAAAACTAAAAAAAATTTAGTAATGTCATAGGTTATAAAATCAACATAAAATTACACGTGTTTCTGTATTTTAAAATGAACCATTTGAAAAAGAATAAACAATCTCATTAACAATAATAAAAATAATAAAATACTTCAGAGTAAATTCAACCAAACTAGTCAAAGTTCGAGCTGCATGAGCTATTTGTATACTTTGGAGATTAATCTCTTTCTTGTCTTATTATTAGCAAATATTTTCTTCCATGTTCTTTTGTTTTGTTTACGG
The DNA here is from genome assembly GCF_000754665.1 of Bison bison bison. Lineage (NCBI taxonomy): Eukaryota > Metazoa > Chordata > Mammalia > Artiodactyla > Bovidae > Bison > Bison bison. The sequence goes on along the minus strand of NW_011494748.1, from coordinate 3,137,339 downwards.
TTTCCATCACTGTGCAAAACTTTTCAAATTTATGTCTCACTTGTTTATCTTTATCACTTCATGGCAAATAGATGGGGAAACAGTGGAAACAGTGTCACACTTTATTTTTTGGGGCTCCAAAATCACTGCAGATGATGATTGCAGCTATGAAATTAAAAGACGCTTACACCTTGGAAGGAAAGTTATGACCAACCTAGATAGCATATTCAAAAGCAGAGACGTTACTTTGCCAACAAAGGTCCATCTAGTCAAGGCTATGGTTTTTCCTGTGGTCATGTATGGATGTGAGAGTTGGACTGTGAAGAAGGCTGAGTGCCGAAGAACTGATGCTTTGGACTGTGGTGTTGGAGAAGACTCTTGAGAGTCCCTTGGACTGCAAGGAGATCCAATCAGTCCATCCTAAAGAAGATCAGTCCTGGGTGTTCATTGGAAGGACTGATGATAAAGCTGAAACTCCAATACTTTGGCCACCTCATGAGAAGAGTTGACTCATTGGAAAAGACTCTGATGCTGGGAGAGATTGGGGCCAGAAAGAGAAGGGGACGACAGAGGATGAGATGGCTGGATGGTATCACCGACTCGATGGAGATGAGTTTGAGTAAACTCCAGGAGTTGGTGATGGACAGGGAGACCTGGCGGGCTGCGATTCATGGGATTGCAAAGAGTCGGACATGACTGAGTGACTGAACTGGACTGAACTGAACCGAGGTGGTGGATCCAAAAAGATATCGCTGTGATATGTCAAACAGTATTCTCCCTATGTTTTCCTCTAAGAGTTTTATAGTACCCTGTCTTACATTTAGGTCTGTAATATATTTTGATTTTTTCTTTCTGTATGATGTTAGAGAGTATTCTAATAATAAATCAGTAAAATTAGAAGTGACAAAGGAGAAGTTACAACTGGTACCACGAAAATACAAAGGATCATAAGAGATTACATGACAGTAAAGTGGACAACCTAAAGAAATGGACAAATTCTTAAAAAGGTATAGTCTCTTAGACTGAACTTGAAGAAATAGAAAATATAAACAGAACAATCATAAGTACTAAAGTTGAAAATGAATTTAAAAACTCTCAAGAAACAGAAATCCAAGACCAGATGGCTTCACAGGCAAATTCTGTCAAACATTTAGATAAGAGTTAGTACTTATCCTTCTGAAACTTTCAAAAAAATTGTGGAGGAAGGAACACTTCCCTGAGGTCACCATCACCCTGATACCAAAACCAGGAAAAGATACTATAAAAAAAAATTAGGTCAATACCACTGATGAACATTGATGCAAAAATTCTCAACAAAATATTAACATACCAAATCCAACAACACATTAAAAGTATCATACACCATGATCAAATGGAATTTATCCCAGAGATGCAAAGATTTTTCAATATCTGCTAATTAATCAGTGTGGTACACCACATGAACAAGTTGTAAAAAAATTATCATATCAATAGATGCAGAAAAGCTTTGACAAAATCCAACACCCAATTATGATGAAAACTCTCGAAAATGTGGGCATAGAGAGAACATGCATGGATGAATGCTAGGTCACTTCAGTCGTGTCCAGTTCTTTGCAACCCTATGAACTCTTACCCACCAGACTCCTCTGTCCATGGGATTCCCCAGGCAGGAATACCTCAACACAATAAAGACCATATATGAAAAACCCACAACTAACATCATACTAAATGCAAAGCTGAAAGCATTTCCTTTAAGATCAGGTACAAAACAAAGATGTCAACTCTCACCACTTCTATTCATGAAATGCTTAGCCATGGTAATCAGAAAAAAAAAAGAAAGAAAAGAAAAAGGGAATCCAGTTGGAAAAGAAGTAAAATCATCACTATTTGCAGATGATGTGATGCTGTATATAGAAAATCCTAAAGATGCTACCAGAAAACTCATAGAACTCATCAATGAATTTGGTAAAGTTGCAATATACAAAATTAGTACACATAGACTTGTCTCAATTTCTATAAACTAACAACAAAAGATCAGAAAGATAAATTAAGGAAGGAATCCCACCTAGCATCTTATTAAAAAAGAGTAACATACCTAGGAGTAAATCTACCTAAGGAGGCAAAAGACCTGTAATCCAAATATTGTAAGATGGATGAAAGAAATAAAAAATAATGCAAATAGATGGAAAGATATACTATATCCTCAGATTGGAAGAATCAATCTTGTCAAAATTACTATACTACATAAGTCAATCTTGAATACAGATTCAATGTAATCTCTATCAAAGTATAAATGGCATTGTTTGCAGATCTAGAACAAAAAAATCTTAAAATTTGTATGGAAACACACCGTACACCAAATACCCAAGGCAATCTTAGCTGGAGCTGGAGGAATCAACTTCCCTGACTTCATACTATAATTAAAAGCTATAGTAATCAAAACAGTATGGTACTGGCACTTATAGAAAAATGGAGCAGGATAGAAAGCCCAGAAATAAACCCATGCACCTATGGTGAATTAATCCACAACAGAGGAGGCAAGAATACAAAATAGAGAAAAGACAGTCTCTTAAGTAAAGTGCTTTTGGGAAAATTGGACAAGTATATGTTAAAGAATGAAATTAGAACATTATTTCTTAACATGCAAACCTTTTAAGCTCTAAAGGATTACACAATTGTCAATACAATTAAATTTTGGAATAAAAAATAATTAGGGTGTTTTTGGTTATTTTTTGACTGGAACAGAAATGAGTAACATCTCATTATGTATGTTCCTATTCTTTACTTCTCTTGTCATCACTCTTTTATTTCCATCATATTCTAATTCTCTTGTTGGGTCACTGGGGCATATCTGTAACTCCATATATTTTTTATAGCTAACTTTTAATTCAATCCATCCAATTCTAATTTAAATGATTTTATATTTTAGTTTGCAAGAGATAATTAATATGTTCATTTACTTGCCAAGTCATACATGACTCTTTTGTGATGGCATAGACTATAGCCAACCAGTCTCTTCTGTCCATAGGATTCTCAGGCAAGAAAACTGGAGTGGGTTACCATTTACTTCTCCAGGGAATCTTGCCAACCCAGGGATTGAACCCACATCTCCTGCATCTCCTGTATTGCTAGGAGGATTCTTTACCACTGAGCCATTGGGGAAGCCCAAATAATATTAGAAATGATCAAGTATGACTTCTTATAACATGTGACCATATTGGCTTCCCCAGTAAGTTCTACAGTGATATTTCATCATTTAAAATATCTACTTCTGTTGAGATAGACAGGATATAGGCTTCGAAGGCTTGTCAAAATCTTTTTTTTTTTTTAATTTAAAGCAACATACTGATGTGTTTATTACGAGTACCTCTCAAAAATGCATTTGCCTGTCAAATACTGAAACATACTGACATTTCAAGGACCAAAATTTTATATAGTAAATATGAATTACTTTTTATGATACATTGAAAATGTCTTACCAAGAATATTTCAAAAATAGACTCTAAAATCTTAGAGTCCTACTGTTTTACCACATAATTGTTAAAATCGTGTAAAACACACAACAATAAATCATCACAAGGAGAAAATACACACAGTTCTATGTAGATAGTATATAGATAAGGTGATTAGATATTCAAGAAGTTATCCTTTTCATTTGTACTCACTGTATCATAAATTGATTCTCACAAATAAAATCAATGTTAACAAACCAGTTATTATGCATTGACCAAAATGTTCCTCTCTTCTTGGCTAGCACAATGTTTTAATCAGAAAAGTGGTAGATATAATCACCCTGATACATTGATTGTTTGGGGAATACTAAGACGCATCTCTTTAGTTCTTTTCATATCAAGAAATGAACTGCCATTTCTTTTTTTCTTTCAGAACTCTAAGAAGTCCTTCAAATAGGTATATCAATAGGCCAGGTGGCTTTAGAGGAAATGTTTCTGGAAAATTTATTCTGAATTATCTATTAGAAGAGAAAGATTATTGCAGCTGAGCAAAAAATACAATTATCACAACTCATGGAGCCATAATCTCTAATATCAGATAAAGAACTTTGTATTACTTTATAACCTCTAGCTAAAAATGGGATCTTGAAATAAACATGATAAAAATTCCAGCTGTAGTGGAAAATGTTCTTATATGTTTTAAAACTTTTCTTTAAGTCTAGATGGAAATCATTGAGGCAAGTCCCAGAATATTGCACTATTAATAATTCAATAGCTCTGATTGTGCAAAGAGTGACATATTGAGCAGTAGAAATCTGGTCATTTGTATTAATTGATATCTCCTAACAAGCTGCTCTGGGGCATCTTTAATAGTTTGAAACATCTTTTAGCCAGACCACCTGTTTGAGGGCTTTGGGATTTAATAGGGAAAATTTGAATATGTTTTTTCTTTTGATCTCAAACAAGTTCAGTGAAGATTCATTCTCAGGAAGAACTGATACTATTAAGCAATTTAATACTGATTACAGGTACAGGTCACACAGAGTCAAACACGACTGAAGTGACTTAGCAGTAGCAGTAGCACAGGTACAGAGCTTAATTAGAGAAGTTTAATTTTAGGTTAAACTGATTGCACATTCTATGAAGTGTTTCCTAAAATTGAAAAGGTCTTTCTTTGAAAATGTTCAACAAACTTCATGAATTTCAAAGACAAACAGAATACCTCACTTTTAGGTTACCTTGAATGTCTCAACTCTTTTTAAAGCTATTGGAATTTACACAAATAATTAGATAAAGAGACAAAACTTCGTCCCAAAGAGCCAAGGTGAAGAGCTCCTTAATGTGATGCATCGAGCGGAGCAAGATAATATGAGACTGCTATCTGAAGGAAAATGTGTTTTCACTAAAACACAGAAACTCTACAGTGAGTGTTTTAGATATTAAAATAAAGTGTTTTGCTTTCTCTTGCCCCTTGTCCATCAGTCACCAGCTTCATGCAATCTGGCATTCCCATTTTGGATATAGTTAACTCTGACATCACATGCAGTTGCCAATGTGATCAGATAGGCTTAAAAGTGTGGGTCGCAGAGGACTTCTTATATCATTCCTAGGAAATTGGACCCAGCATATTCTGAGAACGTCAGCAGCAGATGGCTCAGAGTCTGCCTAAGCTATTGCTCCCTTGGGCATTAAGACAGGTGTCTGGTCATAAGTATTGAACAACAAAAATATCCACACTGCATATGTAGTACCACAATTAAGTGTTTGGCTTCAGAAGAGAATCCTGAGACAGAACTCAGATCAGTTTATGCTAGAGGTCACTGCAAATATTTTCTGCCTTTCAAAGGAAGAGACAATGGAAAGCAGTTCTGAATTTTGTGACTCTCTATCGCATGTTTTCATTCTTAAGAAGTAAACACATCTCTTGTAGCTGTCATTGGTTTTCATTGGAATGAATAAATGATGTCTCAGTGGTGGCTCAGGGAATAGTTGCAAAATACCCTGAATTTGGAGACTTAAGTGAAGGACTTAATGATTCACTTTTATCACTCACAAATTTATTTTCAAGGTCATTTACTTAACCTGTATATTTTTCTTAATTTCTTACATGTAAATTAGACAACATGTCTTTCAGAGAGGTGATACTAGAATTTTTATAGTGGAAACACATAGAAGAACACATTTTATAAAAGGTCACCTATAAATATTAGTTAGGTTAGCTTCCAAACTGTTGTTATTGCTTCTTATTTCTAAAATTTTTGCAATTGTCTTTCAGTATATGGATAGAAAGTTTTATTCACTTTTTTTATCCCACATAAGATTTAAGGCCATTGTTATGTTATAAGTATATAACATAAAATTGTTGTGAAAGTAGGATAAGAGGAATTCAAAGGAAGAAAAATTAAGACAAATAATTGCATGTAGGTGTTTATACCCCATGACTCTGCATGTCTCTGGAGAAGTGTCATAAGTTTGATTTGGAATCCTTAGTAACTACAGAGAACAATATGTTCTTGAGAATGAGAAAGTTCATAAGAAACAGAACAGATACATGTTTAAGACAAAGACTATTTTTTTTAATGCTGATAGACTTTTCATTAAGACCCCAAGATAATTATTGAAAAACCATTGAAAACATTCCTCTAATAAATATAGTAAATGGATATGTGTGGCTATTCTGTTAGCACTTCTAATGCACAGGCACTATTGCAATTTCTTATGGCAATGATGGTAAACAGAATATAGCATCATTTCTGTCCATATAATATTTAAAATTTCTGCAGAGTGAGAAGAAGCTAAAATATAAAATGATGATGGGGGGTGGGGAGGCGGGGAGGTGGGGAGCTGGAGGGATGCCCAAGAGTGAGGGTATGTGT